>NC_080041.1:115660264-115960264 GCF_012489685.1 Lotus japonicus | reverse complement strand
GGTTTTCTACCATAACGATCAGAAAACAGTCCCCAGCCTACAGATGTCAAAGCTCTACCGAGCATCAATGTAGATCCTACAACATTTTTCGATCATACATGTACCACTAATAAATTAAGAACTCATATGAAGGATAGAATTAGACTTGAAAGAATGGAAAGAAATACAAAAAGTAGTAATTAATCTTACCCACATAACCAGCATAAGTACTAATATCAGCCTCCGTTTTCGCAACATTGAAGTCCTTTACCTGAAAATAGATGTTGCATTATTGAGTATGTATATTATGTACTGTGCGTGCATAACAGTTATCGATTCAACTAGAGTTTGTACTTATCAGTCACACTACAAATGTGTTGTTGAGAGGAAACATGACATGGTATAATGCGGAAAACTGTGAAGGGTACTTCATATAGTGAAGAAAAATATTTCATATTAATGTTTTTTTTTGAAAGAAAAATCTTCATATTAATGTTAATACTGATTCATTTTTTAAAATGAACAAAAGAACATGGGAATAGATCAATATATTTGATTAATTCTAGTTTTTATGTTCAGTAGGAAGCAATCAACAATCAATTTCAATTCATCTTTAATTATGAATCTAAAATAAATTAAAAACTGAAATTGAACTTGAACTGAAATACTCAAAATATATAAAAAAAATTAAATCCTCAGGTGTTCATATAGTAGATAGTTAAACTCACCATGAAATAAAGGAATGGATAGAGACATGATATCGGTAGTGCTGCACAAGACAAAATAAAAAGACATTTCAACTGGCAGAGGAAGACATCAAACGCTTATTTATTTATTTGTTTTATCTTTTCAAAATATATATCAGATTGAAAATTCCATAAAAGATTATTAACTTCAATTTTCCCACACCACCCATATAGAAGGCACCAAGACACTCCTTTTTTGAGCTAGGTTCACACAATTCCAGACATCCAAGATACAGAAACACTGGTAATATTACAGATTTTGCCAAAAGGATTAAAATGAAATTAGAGTAAAATGCTTACATGCACATATCATCAACATCCATATAATTAAAAGATTTAGAACTGATGCACCCTTTTTCAGCTCTTTTGCTTGATCCACCTTACAGCCTGGGCAGTCCTTATAGTACTTCTTCTCCAACAATGGTTCTTTCATGATCTCATTCTCCATGTTGTTGTATGTGTCCCTCTTATCTATAACCCTTCATCACATGCACCACACAAAGTGAAAATGAATAATCAGAAAGAAGGAATAGACCCCAAAAAGGTTGAGCAAACAAACATACAGCTATTACAGGAGAAACTCTTGGAGCTCCAATTTTGTATGCGTATGAAATGAAAATGTTGTCACAAGTGTTAAAATTTCATGGGAAAGTTTTGTTTTGTTTTTTTTCTTTTTCATTTCTCTTGTACTAAATAATAAACGAATGAGATCTTGATCATTAAAATATAAACATTTGTTTAGAAATTGTTACAGATCCAATAATTATTTATTTACAGCTCAAAATGAGGTGGAATAAGGTGGAGGAAGAGAGAGATAGGAAGAAAAGAAAAAATAAGAGTGAGAAAGTATAAGATGTGATAGATGATAAGACGAGAGAGATAAAAATAAAAATAGGTGGAAATAAAGTGTATAAAAAAAAAAAGGTGTGTATATATCATTACCCCGTTACAGATCTGACAGCATTGCGCCACCACGTGAAGATTCTGTTTCCTCGCGGCAAGACTATATTATAAAATTTTAACATTAGAATAATTGATAGTTTAATAAATAGCATGAATATACAGCTATCATGTGTTGCACATGACACAAAGTCAAAACAATAATGCTAGGCTAAGTACGTTAGGCAAATTGTTTAAAGTTGTGTCCTGTCACATTACCGGGTGGTTGGTTGGTTTCACTTGATTCTCTTTAAATAAGGTTTTGAGTTCGAGTTTTATAAATTGAAAAAACTTTCGCTGAGAGAGTTAGCTCCACCATAATGTAGATGTTCTGGACTCAATCAGAATTGCTTTCAAAGAAGGATACATGTCTCAAACCAAAAAAAGTTATGCCGCCACACACAGAGTGATAGTTGTTTGATTGTAGTTTTTAACAACTGTTTTTAGAAATTATTTTTCAAGAAAAAAATTATCTATCAAATAGTTCTAACATTTAAAAAATTATGTAATTTAACATATAAAATTGAAACATAAAATAAATCTTCTTTATTCCGATATTTTAGTTCTAAAAACTAAAATTGAGAAATAAAACAAACTGATTCCGTAACCAAAAAAGAGAAGAAAAAAAAAGTAACAAAAAATATTGATTTTAAAATTTTCAATAACAGTTTAAAAAAAGAGATTAATTTATACGTACTAATAGTGTAAAAAGTTTTACATAGTCATTCACTCACAACCTTCCATTTTCTATTTTAAATATTATTAAATTCAAAATTAATTATAATCTAGCAAAATGAAAGATGTGATTGTGTAAAACTTATTTAGACTGTCGGTGTATAGAAATTAATCTCTTTCAGACCCTAAAATAAAAATTATTGATAGCATAATTTTACTAAATTAATTATCCTTATATAGTTTTACAAATATCATGTGCAATTATTAAATTTTACCTTAGATAAAGAAGTATGTAATTGATAAAGAAAAGTTGTGATTGGTTAATATTAAGGCAAATCTAAAAAAATATAAAAAGTTATAAGTAAGAGAAAATCTATTAAATTAGGTGTAGTAGAAAAAAAACCCATTAAATAACGGTGTAGAAGAAAAATAAATTAGAAAACAGTGTTTTAATTTTATAAAACAACAAATATTAAAGAAAAAACAATAGTTGTTGTGGAACGGAGGTAATAAATTATTTTTATATGATAGGCAAATGTTTTTTTCTTAAACTATATGAACAAATGTTAGTTGTTAATAATGTTAGTAAATTATTTCATTATTTTCATGATTTAAACCTGAGACCATTCATCTCTATCTCACCCAACTTTTATGTCCTCTAACTTTTACTAATTGAGTTAACATTTAAGGACACGAAGGTAATAAATATATTGTGAATCCTCCAAAGATGAATTACTTGTCGGCTTGGTATTAACGAACACAAACGCAACATGACGTTTACTTTCAAACACTTGGGATTAGGACATTAATATTCGGGAAATAATAATCAAGAATTAAGATTTTCTGTCCAAACTACCACGAAAAAAAAATAGATTTTCTGTCCAAAGAATCCCAAAAAGAATATACTAAACGGAAATGATGTCTTGTAATAAAAAAATAAACGAAAATGATGTCTCAACTCAATTTTGTGGAATACACAACTAACACCTTTGTAGTTCTGTGAAAGTTTTAAATAGTCTTCAATTATAAAGTTTAGAGGTTGTCTAAATGATCTATGAGAACATTTCGATTATATAAACATCGTCCAATCATATTAAAGATAAGTGAGTTAGAATTTCAATATATACGTCACAAAATATAGATATTTATGGTGTCTGTCACACTTCGTTACAGGATAGTTTATAACAATGAAGTTCATAAGTGGTGTAATAGAGAAGGAGAATAAAAGTTCAATAAAGATTCGTGGCCATGTAACAGTGGTAGACCACCTTTTACACCTTCATTTCTTACTTTGTGGCGGTTCTAAACCGCCACAAAATTGGGTGTCCCAAGTGGTCCAGCACTGTTTCGTGCTACGTGTATCATGATTGGAAAAAATTGGTAAAAGTAAGATGAAATTTTTTATTGTTGAAAGTGAAAAAAAAATCCACGAAACTAATACATTCATATCCAACATCAATGGCTCGCTTGATGTGTTGTATTAGACAAGATAATATAAGCTTATACAATACATTATGAGTTTATCTATTGTTTAGTGTTGACATTGTATTGTGTGAGCTTATCTATCAATCCACTCTATACATTAAAATGATGGATTATTTACTCCATCAATAAATGATGGATAAGACATTATAAGATTATGACGTATAAGTAACTTAAAATTATTTAATCCACTGTCACAACAACCTTCACCACTGCCACCATCATTGTTGTCGTAACTGCCATCACCATCGCCACCACTACCACTCCGTCATTGCCGCCACAATCGCTACCACCTCTACCAACCCAACTCCATTGTCTTCATCACCACAACCCACAATCGTAAAACATTGCTAGTGCCACCACCACCACCACTACTGCTATTGCCATAACTAACTCCACCACCATCATGATCACCGCCACCACTATACTGCCACCATCGACTACCACTATGTTGTCACCATTACCACCACAACCACCACCGCCACCGTTGTTGTTGCCGCCATCACCCTTCGTTCTCATCGCCACCATTGCCGCTCCCAACGTCCTACAACACTGTTACTGCTATTTCCAACTCCAACGCTCTCCCACAATCGGCTTAACCACCCTGCAACACTACCATCGCCACCCTTACTACTGCCACAACCAACTCCATCACCCTCTCACAATGACTCAACCGGCACCACCCACCACCACCGCTATGGCCTCAACTTCCACCTCCACCGTCGTCGTCGTCACCGCCACCTCCACCACTTTTCACCACCACAACCATCCACCAGATATATGTTTGTATCGATTTAACGATATGATAAGTTAGATAGTGTATCATCGTATGATGTATAGTATTAATTATTGTTAAGTCTTATTCTATCAGACCTAATACAATTATAGGCCCATTTGATATGTTGTAAGGCCTGATTGTATTAGGCTTGATAGTATTAAGCCCGATAAAATTTTAATACTATACAATTTTAATACTATACAATACTGTATAACTTATCATTTCGTTTAAATTAATATACTTATGTTTTGTCGAATATTGATTAATTATATATGTTATAAAAATGAAGATGGTGTAAGTGGGTGGTAAAGATGGCGGTGGCGGCGAAAATGACGGTGGCGGTGAAGGAGGGTGGTGGTTGTGGTGGTGGTTGTAGAGGTGGCAGCGGTGATGTTGATTGGTGGTTAGGGTAGCGGTGGTGGTGTTGGATGTGATGGTGGTGGTGGCAGTGGTGGAGGGTTGTGGTGGCAGCGACAGTGGTGGTGTTTGGTGATGATGGTGGTGGTGACGGCAGTGGCAGAAGTTGTTGCGGCGGTAGTGGTTGTGTTGGGTCATGGCGGTATGTAGTGGTAGCAGCGATGATAATGGCGGTTGAGGTGGTGGAGGCGGTGGTGTTGGAAGGTGAATGTGATGATGGTGGTGGCAGTGACGATAGCGATGACAACAACGACAGTGATAATATTGGTGATTGCGACGACGGTTGCAGTGGTGGTGGCGACGACGTCGGTGGCGATGGTGGTGGTGGAGGAGGGTGGTGGTACCAATGGTGGAGGGTGGTGTGGTGGCCAGGGACGGAACCAAGGGTACTCATAAGGGGCGCCCGCCCCTAGCATTGGTCAAAAAATTTCATATACCCTACATATAGATATAACTCTCTGCCCCCTAGGAAGAAAAAAATATATTATAGCCATATGAAGGGAAAGGTTTCAACACCACTTTGTACCTTGCTTTTAAGAAGTTTCCAAAAGAATGAAAAGTTTGTAGTCTTTATCCAATCTCCACAAGTCACACTTTTGTCCACAAGTTAAAAAAACTTTCAAAAGATAACATTATTATTTTTTCTAACCGTAGGAATTGAAGTGGCTCTAGTTCACCTTCCTTCAGAGTTCTTACTTTTCTTCTTTCAAGTTCCATGCCTAAGGCTAAGCTTTTTCCTTCCAAGATCATCATCTTCCCCTTGTTGCTTGGATATGTGAGATTGTGATTCAACAAGAAAGCAAGTCATTCTCCTTCATGGTGTAAGCAATTTTTTTCTCTTTTATTTCAAATGTATCTATAATCTATTTCTATTTACAACTTTTGATGACAAGTTTTTTAGAGAGAAAATAAAATAGTCATAGAGATTGTGTCTCACTAGTTACTACCTCCTTGTTGTTTGCTATAGCCTATATCCAATGGATTTTGTTGGGAGAGGAAAGTTACTTACTTTCATTGAATGAGTTATTTTGTGTAAGGAATTAGAGAGTTCCATTTAACTAATAAAACACAACAAAAACAGAGGGATTTGAACAGTATTAGACATTAGTGTGTGAGTAAATTGTTGATTTTCTTCACAAGTTAGAGGAAAGGTTCATGACTTCATCAGTTACCGATACTAATTTATAGACCCATTGTACATAAATTCTAATTAATGACAATCAAGGTAAAAAGGAATAAAACACATCCTAATGACTATCCTAATGTGCATTGCCTTTCTATGTATATTTTAATTATATGCTTTCTCTTAGTCTATATTTCATTTTGTACGCTATTTTTGTAGTTAAAAAATTACATTCTTACCTATTTCTTCTTGGGCTCTTGGCAGTGTGTAATACTATGACAACTCAAAAAAACATTGGTTCATTCTTTAAGAAGAAAGAAGGCAATAGTAGCAATCAACCTCAAACTATTGCTACACCATCTATCCCACCACAAGATGAACGACCTTCAAAATGTAGAAGAATTCAACCAGAAGAAATGAATGTTGTTGATATAGAGCATGATCCTGGATTGCGTCCAATGATGTGGGAGTTCCCTTTTAATCAAAGAAATGAAATACGTCGTGCTTATCTTAATGTTGGTCCATATCAACCAAGGAATATAGAATTTCCTTTTTCAGGAGAAGGTAATAATCGTCGACGATTTCAAGCTTCTTGGTTCGATGCACATTCATATTGGTTGGAGTACTCACCTAAGAATGATGCTATATATTGTCTACCATGTTATTTATTTGGCAAGAATGAACCGGGACATGCAAATACATTTATAGTTGATGGCTTTTGTAGAGGGAAGAAAGTCCGTCATTTATTTAGTCTGTCATTTATTTTTTCGCCCCCTAGACCTTATTTTCCTGGTTCCGTCCCTGGTGGTGGCGATGGTGGAAGATTGTGGTTGTGGCTTATACATTACACTCTTATCATGTTTCATTCATCATGTATATGGTGGATTAAATAATTTATCATTTTAACATCTAAGAGATGATTAATGAATAAATTTCTACAATACAATGTTAGCAGTAAACAATGAATAAGTTCATAATATATTCTATAAGCTTATACTGCCAATTTTATACGATACAACATACAGTATTAAACAGGTCCCATATTTACGTCTAAAACACGAGGGGATTAATAAATGGGAAAAGGACAAAAGGATGATGTATGTTCAAAGAAAATAATGAAAACGCATTACGACAGCGACAAATTGATTAATGAGATCTCAATAATGGGGCTGAACTGACGCGTGATTGCTTGTTAAATTGTATTAGAAAACGAAAGAGAGAAACAAATTTGAACATGAACACCGCAAACGTGATTGTAGTATTATTAGTATTTGCAGAAATATTATTTTCTGATTTTTTTGGTGAATCTATTATTTTGTAATTTAATAGGGTAGATATAGGATGATATGAACCACTTTGAAAGTGATGGTCCACATCCATTTGAAATGTATTGGAATTATAGTTTGGTATTGAGCTGAATGAATTGAAATTTGAAAGCAGACTATTCCTGTTGGCTGGTGACTTTTAATGTGCCCGTGTGTTTGCAATAACCGCCTCCTACAAAGTTATAAAAACTGTTTATTTTGAATATTTGAGTTCCATGCTGCTGGTGAAATGATATAGTGCAAGTATATCAATGGTGCTCCAGAATAATTAGTCTGGTTTTCTACATAATTTGTTCAGATATTTAAATGTGAAATCCAATTTTTTTCAGTTACATTTTAGACTATCAGAAAGAGAACTATACCAAATTAAGGCTTACTTCATAATCTAAGAAAATCTACCTTGAAAGGGGGTTTTAGGTGGTTTGTTTTGTTTAAGGCTTCCTTTGGATTGATGGAGGAGGAGGGAATGGAGCGGAAGAGAGGGATGGAGGAAGAGGTCTACTGTTTGGATTAATTAAAAACTGATGGAAAGGAATGGAGCCCGGTGGAATGTGCTCCATCATGTTCCATTACTTTTCCCCATTTTTGTTCCCCCTCAATTTGGGAGGAATGAGATGGAGCAAAATTATTGACATCTAACAAAATTATAAAAATACAAATATGTCCCTTAACCACCCCCTTATTACTACCCAGTTTCTTTCACGCTCATTTAGAACCTGTTGCTTCTTTCGTTGCAGATTTCTACATCACTACATGGGTCTTGGTTTTTTATAATGAACATTTCTCTATCTGCTGCGTTGCTGGCTTGTTTGTTCCTAATAATTGCTTTTAACTTTGTGTCATTGTTGAATTCCTTACTGCGTTCAATTCCTTGCTGCATTATTCAATGTGTTTTGTTAAATATTATTTCAAACACACAGGCTTTTGTAGGTATATGCAATCCATTTGTAATTTTTAAGCATCTCGTAAAAAAAAATTAGCGTTTTGCGTTAGATTTGGGTTTCTGGTATTTTTTATTAATGTTTTCTCCATTTAGATATCCCGTTACATTTTTTAGACATGTCAGAATTTGAAAACAAGACTAGCTAATGCTCCAAGAAAGAAAGTAAGGGTAATATGGTACTAAAAAATTTGTAACTTATTCCGCTCCGTTCATTATCCAAACAATGGAGTAGTAACTTTGTTCCGTTCCATCTTAAAATACCCAAACAATGGAAGGAGATTTTTATTCCATTCCGTTCCGCTCCATTCCATTCCATTATATTCCATTCCGCTCCGTTCCGTTATGTTCCATCAATCCAAACATAGACTTAGGAAGGAAGATGCATGTTGGAGATTTTAACTGTAGATTAGCTTTTCTGTTATGTGTAACATTTCAGTTATGTTACTGTTATACTTATTATGCTTACTGTTACCAATTGATATTTGTTGCCTCCATTAGTTAGAGCTAGCCTATAATCTGTTAATCTGCTGGGACTTAGTCACAACTCACAGCCTGTGTTGACTTCTGCTAGAAGCTTCCTCAAGTAACAACTAGAACACATAATCCATGCAATTGTAATTAGAGAAACTGAATAGTTTATTGATTCATGCCTCAAGGACCATGGTTTCAGGTATACATATTTATAGATACAAGGTACAATGGTAAAGAAGGAAATGATCATCCTAAGCCTCAGAGATAGGACCTTGATATCCTTTAATACAGTAAACCTTCCTAAAATACAGATATACACAATCAAATAAAATTAGATCACACATCATCATATTGGACATTATAAGTTCAACACACAACACTTCCTCACAGGTTGGTGCACATATGTCATGCATTAAGCTCGTGCTACGTATGTGTGCTACCCTTGATCCTGGAATAGATTTGGTTAAGATGTGAGCCGGTTGATCATTGGAGCATACAAAATATTTTCAATGAATATTTCTCATTTTCAGAATTGCACCTGGAACATATCACAGTAAGGTTTAGCCTGCACCTCTTCAATGATCTTACCCTAAAAAAACATCTGACCTTACATCAAAATCAATTTGACTGATATCCTACCAAAGCGGTCTGGATAGTTTGCAACTCCTCCTCTTCATTACACCATCATTTAAATTTATTTTTATGTGTAGTAAGTCTAAATATAAATATATGTGTCCAATTTAAGGCCATATGCCAATCATTATGCTTTTTTTTCTTTTCTTCATTTGTTGTTGTGGAGGGAGGGGTTTCATTTCAGCCAAAATATGCAGATATAGTTCTCTTATGCAAATATGCAGAGCCTTATTTTCACTCGTTTTCGATGGCTCAAAACTGTGCAGATTAAAAGCTTAAGGTTGCCCATGAAGTATGGAGGTCATAGAGGCTTTAGTTTTGTAGAGTATAGTACTAAGCAGGAGGCTCAAAATGCTCTTGTAACACTTTCAGGAACCCACCTGAATGGTAAGCTTCTGGTAAGTGAAACTAAAATATGCATTTCAAGAATTTGATTTATTGTATCCTCTACAATGTCCCCTTATCCCCCTTCTAAGGATGCCATCGAGAAGGTCTGTTACAATTGCAAGTACATGAGAACTAATGGTGCTTATTATTTTCAGGTGATAGAGAGAGCGAAAGAAGGTGAGAGTTTGGATGAACTGCGGGCTCGAACCGCTGCTCAATTTAGTGAAAGTAATGAATTTCAGAATGCTACTAAGTTATCCAAGAAAAGAAAGCGCATCAGTATCTCAGATGAAGCTTGAAAGGGTAGTTGATAGTACGAGGCCAATGATTGAAGTGTTTTTGCATAAAGTCCAGCAATGATGATTTGCTGTTAGCACTTAGCAGGGCAGAAAATGTTGAGTATGAGGGCTTTCCATTTACTATTTAATATAAATATAGAATGTTTAGAATAACTGACTTTAGAAGTTTATTTGATTTATGAATGAGGTTTTATTTAGAGAGTATTAGAATATCATATTGGTAGCAGAATGATAAGGAAAGTTAATAATTTATTCAAAAGAAAATGTCATCAGTTAATCTACACAAGTACCAAATATCAATTTGAATAGTAAAACTGTTTCTTGGTTACTCTTATATAGTATTTTCAATTGTTAGCAGTATTCCAGAAACACTCACTGGATCCGAAGTTATGCTTCATACAATAGAATTGAAACTATTTGGTGGTAGTGATGATTTTCATTTCCTTTCCCTGTCCTTGAATACAATAGATGCTTTATTTGAGTATTCTGCACAAGATAGAAGAACATAGTTATTTCATGACCTCAAAGTAGTGTCTCATTTTGTATCTCCAATGAAATTCTACTGTCAAATAATAACCACTCATGTAAGTTTATATCTGTCATACTTATATACTTTCTAATTGACATGTTAGAATTCCACTGGAGAGATAGAAAATGAGATATGGCACATGAGGAATTATATGAAAAGAAAGTTAAATATCATCAATCCTACCTTGAGATGTTGGACAATTTGAATTTTCTGACTCTCGAAAGATGTGAACCAGAAAGGTAAGTTTAGTCCCATGAATGAGCTCAAAGACACAAACATCACCTACTTTCAACTTATTGTCCTTAGAAAATGCCTTCCATCCTGAATATGAGAGATCAAATCTTTTTCTTTCACCGTTTTCCCTGATTATGTACCTTGCAGGCCAAAATCTCCCATTTAACACCCTAAGTTGGATATCACCCACGTTCTGGCCCAAATCTAAGTGTTTCTTTCCAAACTTGGCTGGTATACTCTGCCAAGGAATGGAAAAGAAAAATGTTAATGAGGGATTGAATGGATTTGGGTTCCCTGTCAGTTATGGAAAGCCTACATTCACATGCAGTCTAAGAATTTGAACTGTTCGATCAAAGATCAATCAACTCGTATATTTCATCAAGATTAGAAAACAGGAATATGCTTAAAATTTGAGTAGTTTGTCATGATCAAACGATTCGATCAGAATCTTTGACTCTGTGAATTTGAGAATTCCTTGACCCACATGACACTATTATGTTGAAATTTTATGTTTATTTCTCTCTTCATAAATATTAAATAGGTGAGATTCTATGAATAATTAATAATAGAGAAATAGACACAAAGTTTCACTCGATATTTTCATGAGAGATGTTAATCTGTCACCGAGTATCCTAAACATATTGGCTCAAGAATAAGTGGGAAAAAAAGCATTTATTGAAAACTGCAACCTATAAAACTAACAACTATACACTAAATATTGTATTTGTCAACTGGGGTTTTACAAGCCAAGTATTTCTTTGCAGCTTACCAGATTACAATAGAAATATGACGGGTGCATGAAAGCCATGAAGAATGGTTTACAAGTTTTGAAAGAATTTGCTCTGTCGAGAGCTGTAGCTTGCTTAGCAGTAAGAATTTGTTTTCCTGAAAATTAAGACTTTGTAAGCCACGCATAAACATGATAATCTTTCAGTTTCAGGCTTTTACAATTTGAAACCTACTGCAAGAGAGTCACTTTAGATGTATTCCACAAAAATTTTCATCATTTCCCGTTTTCATTTTGTTTTCTGTCTAGGAAATGATGAAAATACATTTTATTACTTTCACCACTTTTTTAGATGTTGATTATACCTTAATTCCTTTTTCATCATCTTTCCACCCACTTTCTCTTCACATTTCTCTATTTTTTTTCTTATCATATAACCGATCATATCTAAAATATGTTTCTATTATAATCATGTTTTTTTTGATAAAAAATTATATGTTTATTCCATCTCATTTTCACCTGTTTTTTCTTCCTATCTCTCACATTTTTTCTTATCACGTCACTTATCATATCTGTCAATCTTCTCTCTTCTTTTCTTATCTTTTTCCATTAGGGGGAGGTGGAGAAGTATAAAGATGTTATTTTCCTTTCTGACAAGTGTATTAACAGTGTGAACCAACTTTTTTCTTTACTTTAAAGCTAAAATTTGAAAATAATAAACAAAGTGAAAATTATGTAAAAGATTTGTAATTAAAATTGAAAATGAAAATAGAAAGCAAAGAACCCAAATATTAACTTGTGAAGCATAATGAGATGTTGGAAAGCAGATTAAATTTCATACCTTTGCACTTTTTGTTCGTGTGATCCAAAGCCACCTTTTGAAATTTCAAGTCATTTCGAACTTTATCATCTCTCCCAGTTTCTAATTTACATGGTTGAAAAAAATCAAATGCCAAGTTAGCTTTTCTCTTTTGACCTGCTCTGTAATCTTCTGAACTTTCATCATTTGGAGGTTTATTTCCTTCACTATTAGAGGCCCTTTTACCTTCTACTCTTTTGAAATTGTAGTTTATCTCTAAGGCACTCATGTCAAAGATTTGTACTTGAAAATGGGAAGTTCTCTGGTATTTGAAAACCAGAAGATGTCCATGAGCTAGAGAATGATGCTCTGCAAATTCTTTCCAACCCTTTTGAAACCACATGTTACCATCAAGTTTCACCAAATTTAATTTCCAATCTTTACCATTTGGAGGCTTAAGAAACATAGTTTTTGGTAAGCCTTCTTCATATTTCTCCACAAACGCTCTTGGGATCATCTGCTACCACAGTAATATGCATGATCAAGCTCAGAAAAATACTTATAGTTTAAGCAACATCTATCAATTTTATATTGTTAAATATATCTGAGTTTGAAATTACTCTTCTTTTTTTGTTTTTGTTTATGGAAGTGTCAAAGAGAGAATGTTTACTTACTAGCTTTCCTTCATGAAGGCTGTGACTACTTATGATCTTGAAAAAGTGAGTTGGCTTCTTCAGCTGAGGCTGGTGAGGAAATTTTCCAGCCATGGGTTGAATCATGAACAATGGCAAGAGCTTTAGTTCGAAGTGATGACTTTCCTAAACTCAAAACCTTTAATTTTATGGTGATTGAGAATTGAGATTGAGTTGTGAATTCTTCATTTAAAACTAGTCTAGTTATCACCGGACTCTGCAATAATATGTCTCCTGGTTTAATTCATTTTTCCACCTAAACTGAAGACTTCTTGGAACTAACACAATTCATAAAATAAGTGGTGAACAATAGAATAGATGTTAATCTACTAGTGAACAAGCTAGATATTCATAAGAATGAAGATACAAGTTCAAATTCCTATAAAATCATATGTTGAGCCAACTAGTCTAGAAACTCTTCATAGTGGTGGACAAACTAGTCTAGAAAGACTTTTAGTTTAAAAACTTCTAGGGAATCAAACAAATATAAATATTTTGACTGCATAATTGACTTTGGAATAAATGTTCTAGGATGGCTATCTTTAATTTGGAAATTCGGAAGTTATGTAGGGATGGCAATGCTCGTACACGTCTTCATACTTGGGTGGGTATTAATCTGAGTACCCGTTTTTGTACCCTCTGGGTACCTATATGCTCATACCCATGTTCGTTACCCGCAAGTTAGTTAAGCAAAATTTAGTTTTTATAATTTTTTCAATAGAAAACCAAAATATTACTGGGGCTATTATAAAATAAAAATACATTAAATAAAAATACAAAAGACCATCTAAATATTTAACAAGTAAAATCATTTGAATAAGTATAATTTTTTGAAAAAAAATAAGCAAGCAAGTTAAACTTTAAATTTATAATTTTAGATTTGTTAATAAACTCCTAAAATTATAGGTTACTTACTTGTTTTAAATATAAGTGAGGATAAATTAACAATCATATATTTAATTTAATGCTAAGAGTTCACTTACTAATTTTCTAAAAGAAGTTAGAAAGTTATATTTCAAATTTATTAATCTTAGAAAGTTATATTTCAAGTTTATTAATATACTACCAATTATGTGTGTAAACTGTAACGTGTGTATGCCAGTATGAGGCAGGTTGGGTTCTATAATACCCATACTCACCCAAACCCACTATTTTTTGCGGGTATTTACTCATGCCCAACCTCATACCCATTTACGAGGGGGTCAAGCCAACGCCACCGGTAATGACTCGCCACCCACCCTAATACCATCTAAAAGCTTCATTGTCGTGGCATCTATATTCATATGTGTAACACACAAAATACTGAAAGTAGAAACGAAAGCGTCTTCCTATCTTTTTCTTTTGCTGCACTAACACTTTCACTAACCTCCCATATTGAGCGAACAATCCTCTAAATAATTAACAGTCTCAATACCATCTACGAATAGAGAAACACATGACCTGACAGAACCAGCAAACGAATGTCTTGGGTTGTTTTCACATTTAGTGTCTTGCAATGCAAGTTCTTAAATTCCAATGCACTGAATGTGATTTTCAACTGAAAACTAAACTTAGTTGTCACGGTCACATACGGAAGTTCTTTTACAAGAACATCATAAACAGAGGGAAACAGAGGGTGTTTCCTTGAATAGAAAAGGACAAAAACAAAAGAAAAATAAACGATTTGCAAAATCAAGTTTTTTGGAAGCTTGAAACACTCATGTATCCAACACTAATACAATTCATATGCATTCTGAACTTAGTTGTAAACTTCTAAGAGAATACTTAGTTTCTTTACTTAGAAGCCTAAACAACCAACTTTAAAGTCGTGAGGAACTTTCTTTCACACTCTTATTCCTATGCTCCTGTAACTTAGCCTGAAGAGACTGTCTCAAAGAATACTTCAATGGTACTTTAAGAGCTTTAATTGATGCTGCAATAAGCCTAGATAGATTGTAGCCCAAATAATACTGTTAGTGAAAATACTACCTATGTTTAGGCATTGTACGTAGGCGTTGTTGGCCGAAGCAATATAAATTTCCCAATGTGATATTGTCAAATAATTCCATAGTACTTGAAAAGGATTATTATTGCAGAAATAGAGGTAAAATCACTAAAAAACTGCTTAACCGTTCACAAAAATATTAAAACTCATTAACTTCATAAATTAGTGAAGATTGGGGTTGAGCCAGGAATCATAAACTACAGACTACAATAAAACAAAAAATGACCTTGGATTGGACTGCATGTTGAATTGTTGATGACTTAAAAGTTAACTATTTCATGCTTCTCTCACATAAATCTGCTGAGAAAACAGCTTATCGATACAACAAACAATCTATCTGGAAAATGTATTTGTACTGAGATCCACTTTGTATCATAATCCGCATAACCTGACCTGAAATAACTTAATTGAGGAACTTCAAAACTTCTGTCCTGCACACATTTCTGATCAACTGAACTGGACTTATCAACTTATATCAAGTTTGGTGATTCTTCTTACTTTTCTTTTTTCTTGAGGCAAAGCTGCTTGGCCCAACTTCTATAGACATTCTTTTTGTCCTGTGAGATATAGGGAAAAAGAAACTCAACATATATCTTAGATAATATGGAAAATCAGACATTCTTCTATAGATTTGGCCTAAATAATTAGAAGCTATTTCATTCCATGTATTTCATATTGATAGAAAATACCTCGAGGACAACTCTTCTGACTCCTTGCAATCCTCATCAGCAGCACCATCTACAAGTAAAGTGACACCTACCTGGTTAATTTTTCTAATACAAGACAAATAAGGAACCATAAAAGAGTCAAAGAGATCAATACTTCCACTCCTAATTGCAATACGGAACACGTATTAGATCTAATAAAATCCACATGTAATGAACACACTTGACCAGACTGAACTTTCCATTGGCACAAAAACTTAATAACTCAGAGTTTCATGATAATCCTTATATCTTTGTCATAATAAAAATATCCAACAGCTAAAAAGCTAAGCACTTGCATCTACCTATCACAGTTTCTAATAAGAAAATGAATATAAGTCATGATTCTGGATTCCTACTTTCTTCCTTTCTTCTTTATGCGCTTGTTTCAATATTCAAAGTATTCCTCAATATCAGTATCAGGTTTAGCTATTTTAAATTTTCAACACTAAATCTCATGTGAGCTGAGCAAAAAACGAGAATATACATACCAATTACATCTCCCTCTTCAGTTTCCTCCTCTGACTCCAAATCCGAACCCCAGCGGTCTCGTCCATCATCATAGTCCCAGCGCTCTCCAACAGGAGGCATCCAGAAATCATCCTCTTCTGCATCACTCTCCTCATTAGAAGACTTTCGAACTTCAGAAATAATCTCTTCAACTCCCTTGTCCTTATTCTTCCCCTTTTTCGTCTTCTTCTTGTTCTTCCTTTTATCCTTCTGACCACCATTTGCACTCAGTGGCTCCTCTAAGCTCTCCTCCTCACCTTCCATTCCATCATGACACGACAGCTTCCCCTCTTCCTGCTGCTCTGTTTATATCACAGCAGCTAAAACGCATCAGGTCACGAAACTCCGCAAAAATCCATACACACTCACTACATGACTTAATCAACAACTTTATTCCAATCCAAAGTAGGCCAATAGAACACAATAAATCAAAATTACAAACCTAATTTATTGAGAAACCTTTTCCCACTCATATGCTTCCAGATATGTTCCTCTGACTTATTGACATTATCTCCAGTTAGCTTACAAATCAACTTTGAACTGAAAAAACAGCAACAAATAGCTAAACCATCACATACCCATGAAGCAAATCAACTTTTGTCAGCAAAAAAATCTTCCATTATCACTTCTAATCACAGGAAATGTGAAATCAAAGGTAGCAGTATTTTTACCGGTAAAGAGGGTCTTGGTTGAACATATTGAGAGGGGGTTTGTGATTGGACAAAGCGAAATCGATGAGACCCAAACGGCACTTCTTGCTGTTGGAGTAGGAGGGTATGTCCTTGGAGAGAACCTCGTGGCCTGTCTCTACGCACTTGAAGCGCCCATTTTCGAGCTCTGTGAAGGTCGGCGAGCCGAGGAGGTTGCTTCCTTCCTTCTTCGGTGGCTCTTCGGTGGTGGCCATTTTCGAACCTGCGATGCTGTTGCAGAAGAATGGAGAAATCCAATGAACAGGGAAGAGCAGTGAGGTGTAAGAAGCTTGGGGATGGTGAAGGAGTGAACTGCTGAGAAGCCAAAAATTAGGAATTAGGTTAACATTATAGGTTTTTTTTCTTCTTATATTTTGATAAAGTAATAATAATAATATTTTCTGATGTAAAAAAAAATAATAATGCTTTCTTCTTGCTAAAAATAATAATAATAATAATAATAATAATAATAATAATAATAATAATAATAATGTATGTCCGTTTCCGAAGAAAGGAGTTAGAAGATCAAACTTACAAGCGCATTGACTACTCAAAATGAGATTATGACTTTTTCATGTGAAAATTTTGTTATATTTTCTCATGTTGAAATTTTGTGTTAATCTCTCTTTTTACGTGTATGTATTAAATAGAGATTCAATGACAATGATGATAAATCAATGACGGTAGACCTAGAAGCTATAGAATCGTCGAGTAATAACGGTTGATTACTAGTAAGGGAAAATATGAATCGGAAGAATATCCACAGTTCCGAACTATAAGAAAACGCGGAGTTACCAAAAACTATAAGTCGTCGCTTAAGAACCATCGGTAATCATACTTTTTTGACAGCTAAATTCATATGTGATTTCAGAAAAATCTATCAGTAATTTCCCACAAGGTAATACAGTCGGCAATTTACCAAAGGCCAAAATTGTCAATGACTTTTTAACCGTAATACAATCAATATAAAACTAAAGGAAGTTAACACAAATTTCATAGCAATTATCATACTCTGAAGGTCTCAATGTTATGTCGAAGCATAGATACCTGGAAATCCCTTGAGTTAGCTTTGATGATAACAATGATAAAGTTATAAGTATACTAAGTGAACAAGTCCTTAAATATATATACTTTTTCCTCGACAACCATGTCAAGCGAACCAGCGGCGAGAGGCGGAGCTCCCCACGACTCAACACCTGATGACGAACAACGGAAAACCAGAGCTAACAAGAAGATCAAAACTGCTGAAGAAGCCCCAGATTCTGATGTGGCTATGGAGCAAAATTTCGAAGCTGAAGAACCTCAAGTAAGAGTTCAATCGAACTGCACTTCGGGCTTCACTCCCAGCATCTCCTATAAAGACAAAGTAATTGCAGGGGAAAATCACAATTCTGACTTCTCACCCCAGGAAATCATTGACCTAGTTTGTGAAGAACTGAAATTTGGGGATTTGGACCCGGAACCGGCTTGTGAGGTGAAACGCCCCTACAATCCCAACCCAGTTGTTCCCATCTCTCTGGAAGAATATGAAGAATGGTGCAAACCATGGAAATACACACTGGTAGTGAAGCTCTTGGGGAAGAAGATTGGTTTCAAATGGATGCACCAAAGACTCAACAGGCTCTGGGCCCGTGATGGTGAGGTAAAGGTGATTGACCTCACAGACGAATTTTACCTAGCCAGGTTTGCCTCTGAAAAAGATTATCTTTTTGCTTTGTTTGAGGGACCTTGGATGATTGCTGACCATTACTTGCTAGTGCAAAGATGGAGACCAATGTTCCGACCTGATGATAACCAGGTAAGGAAGGTGGCTGTCTGGATCCGCCTCCCACTGTTACCCCAGGAATTGTTCAATCAAAAATTCCTTTGGAGACTAGGATCACTGCTAGGTACCATGCTTAAAGTTGATATGCATACCTCAATGCATTCTAGAGGAAAATTTGCCAGAATCTGTGTTGAACTAGACCTTAGCCAAAAGCTCACGCCTACCTACACAATTCTGGGCGAGGAGTATAATCTGGAATATGAAGGCCTCCATGCCATTTGCTTCACCTGTGGAAGATATGGCCATAAGAGTGATGGTTGTCCTGATAACCTAAGAGTGGAGAATACCAAGGTTTCGGAGGACTCTCCAATGCCCCAAGGAACTGCGTCTGGTCCATCCACAATGGAGAATGTTGCAAAAGGGACACACCAAACTGGGAATACTGAACGAGTTTCAAATCAGAACCACAATACAGAAGCAAATGGAAACAACACTGGAGGGTTTGGGCCTTGGATGATGGCCAAGAAGATGACAAAAAGACAACCAGCCAAACCCAAGGCACAGGGACAGCAACTCCAGGAATCTGGATCTAGATTTAATGTGCTAACCGCTTACTCTGAAGCTAATGTGCAGACTCCTCTTGATCAGACCCACCACAACTCTGGTTTGACCACTGACAGAAACAATAACCAGACCAAAGGGAATGTGAAGAAGAGTAACAAGACTACCGGAAGAGTAAGTAAAGGAAAACATACTAAACCAGAAGATGCTGGTGCTAACTCCAAGCCTGCTGGACAGAACAAAGAAAACCTTCCCCCTATTCCTGGTCAAATAGGTAAGCCCAACCAGGAGAAACCTACCTTGGGATCAAAGGTTGGAGGTGAAAGTAAATATGGAAAAACTCTGCTTCCTCAATCTGAGGGGTCTCTTGAGAGACCAATTGCCACAAATGACTCTTACCCTCCAAATCAGAATCATGCCCCTTCGGAGGAAGAACTCCAAGAAATCAAAGGCCTACTCCAAAAGAAGGGTATAACGGATCCTCGTACTATCCAACATCTTTTTGAAGAGTCTATGGAAGAAGCCTACATGGCTGATGATGTGATGAACACCTCTTTTTGACAGGTAGTCCTTTAAGGACAGTTCTATTTAGACATTGTTTAATTATGAATAGTCTAATCTGGAATTGCAGGGGTGCTGGTAAAAGGAATTTTGCTAGTTTTCTTAATGACTGTTAGAGGATCTATCACCTAAATTTCATGGCAATTTTAGAGCCTAGAATAAGTGGAAATCAAGCTGAGAAAGTCATCTCTAAACTTGGCTTTGATGAGCATGTAAAATCTGAGGCCAAGGGTTTCTCTGGGGGTATTTGGTGTTGTTGGAATAAAGCATCCATTTCTGTCCATGTAATCTCAATTCAACATCAATGTATTCATCTCCACATCAATCCAAATGAGAATGGGGGCTGGTTTCTCTCTATCACTTATGCCAATCCTCAGGAAAGATTTAGACAATCTTTGTGGGAGGATCTTATAGTCTTTAAAGACCAAATTCAGGGTCCTTGGTGTGTCACCGTAGATTTTAACTCTATCCTCTTTGAATCCGAGAAAATGGGTGGTGCTCCCATTAATCAAGCCGCTGCAAACAGATTTCTGGATTGTCTTAATGTTTGTGGTCTTGAAAGTGTTGATGCCCATGGTACTCTTTTCACTTGGCAAAGGGGGAATCTCAGAGAAAGACTAGACAGATCTGTGGTTAATTCTGTTTGGAGAACTACTTTTCCCAATGTCTCTGTGACAAACCTCCCTCTTCCCTTCTCTGATCAACGTGCTCAGTGGATTAGAATGCGACCCTTGGGGAGGGGCCCCAAGCCCTTCAAATTTATTGCTAGCTGGATTAGCCACTCTGAGTTCAAAGACCAAATCACCCAGAATTGGAGACCCTCAGACTCTTGGCTTAATAATATTGAGAGATGCACAGAGCAGCTGAAGACTTGGAATCAAACTGTCTTTGGAAACATTTTCTTTGATAAAAAAAGGATTTTGGCCAGACTCCAAGGTATCCAAAAAGCTCTTTCTACAGCCCCCAATCCTCACCTTCTCAAGCTCAAAAATGTCCTCTGGAATGATTATGATGTCATCCTTAGAAGAGAAGAAGTTTATTGGGCTCAGCTAGGGGTGTCAAAGCGGGTGCGGCCCGCGGGCTCAACCCGCAAGCCCACAAAAAAGGGGCGGGCGGGCCATGAAAAATGAGCCCGCAAACCATGCAACCCGCCCCACCCCACCCCGCCCCGCAAACATAGCGGGCCAACCCGCAGCGGGGCGGGTCAACCCGCATTTTTCTATTTTTTCCTCCACATAATTATGTGGGCTGCTACTGCCATTTTTTTCTCTCAATTTTCTCAAGATCTATATGTCAGCGCTTCTCACTTTGGTATGTGTTATGTGTTGTGTTTTGTCACAATAGAACTCCTCAAAGCAAAAAGCAAATTTTTGATCCGGATGAACATATATTTTCCTAAAGCTAAGTACCAGTACCACATATATAGTTAAAATGTTTTTCCTTAAAATATGAGGCTTAATTATTTGATCTGATTACTTCTATGACATTTTAACCAGTACCACATATATTCACAATGATAATTGGTTTTGATCTGAGTACTGCTATGACATGAAGACATTAGCATGGAGTTGTGGTAAAATAAAATAACCAAGTTAAAACAATTATTGATTTTTCTTTGATGAATTGATGGAATTAATTGTGACAGATTGACGTACTGTGCGACAAGTTTTTGTGTTTATAATTCATTCATATTAATTATCATTAGGAAGTGGAATTTGACTCTTAATATTAGGCCAATATCATCATTTTATAGACTAAAATCAGTTATTTGAAGGCAAAACCCACCATTTTATAGGTAAAAAATTGATTTTCTCTTTTACGCGAGCTAGCCCGCGAGCCCGCAAACCCGCCATTATGCGGGGCGGGCTAGACTTTTCCAACCCGCGCCTCATGCGGGATAGCCCGCCCCACCCCCCTTTTATGCAGGTTGAGTGCGGGGCGGGGCGGTGCGGGGCGGGTTGCCCGCTTTGACACCCCTAGGCTCAGCAGTCTAAAGCTAATTGGCTGAAGTTGGGAGATAGGAACACCTCTTTCTTCCACCAGAGTACTATATGCAGACAACAGTTCAACAGGGTGGAAGCTCTTCTTGACAATCATGGCACTTGGATTTATGACAACTGTGGAATTCAAACTATCTTGAGAGACTTCTTCTCAAGCCTCTATGAATCTGATACAATGGACCCTTTTGATTTCCATTCTGCTGGAAATTTTCCCAAAGTGACTAGATCTGATCAAGAGAGAATGATCTCCACCCCTAGTCTTGAGGAGATTAAACAAGCCCTTTTTAGCATTGGAAACCTGAAGTCTCCGGGTCCAGATGGCTACCATGCCCTCTTTTTCAAGCATAACTGGGATACTTTGAAGGAGTCCATTAGCCTTTTTGTGAATAGAATTTTTCTGCAACCAAAGCTTATTGAAGAGGTGAATGCAACTGTGATTGCTCTCATTCCAAAAGTGAAAGTTCCAGAAAGAGCGAATCAATTCAGGCCCATAGCTCTCTGCAATACCAGCTATAAATTGGTGACCAAGCTCCTAGCCTCTCATCTCAGTGAGATACTCCCCAAGCTTATTGCTCCTAACCAATCCAGTTTCATTAAGGGCAGAAGCACTGTGGACAATGTCCTTATCCTCCAAGAAGTCATTCATTCTTTTAAATCTCTTAAGGGGAAGAAGGGATTTATGGCCATTAAATTGGATCTAGAAAAGGCATATGACCGCATTCAATGGCCTTTTATAGC
The DNA here is from genome assembly GCF_012489685.1 of Lotus japonicus. Lineage (NCBI taxonomy): Eukaryota > Viridiplantae > Streptophyta > Magnoliopsida > Fabales > Fabaceae > Lotus > Lotus japonicus. Next base: position 115,937,574 of record NC_080041.1, on the reverse strand, counting down.
TAATACCCTCAGATTCTTTGGGTTTGATGATACTTTTATAAATCTGATTGAACAATGCATCTCTACTTCTTCTATTGCTATTGCTTGGAGAGGAGAATACCTTGATTCTTTCAAACCATCCAGAGGAATTCGTCAAGGCGACCCGATCTCTCCTTACTTATTTGTCCTTTGTATGGAAAGACTTGGCCACTTAATCCAAGATGCTTGTGGCAATGATACTTGGAAGCCTTATGTAGTGGGAAGATCTGGACCCAAACTATCCCACCTAATGTTTGCTGACGATGTAATCCTTCTAGCGGAAGCCTCTATGGACCAAGCTAAGCTTCTCCAACAGACTCTAACAAAATTCTGCAATTCATCTGGTCAGAGATTAAGTTTGCCTAAGTCTCGTGTTTTATTCTAAAAAAACACTCCGGAGGGAATGAAAGCCCAAATCTCTACTCATATGGGAATTGAAAAAACTGACAACCTAGGTTTATACCTAGATTGAAGAAACTTACCAGCTGGAAGGCTAAATCTTTGTCCTTTGCAGGTAGAGCCACCTTGACACAATCCTGCCTGTTTAGCTTGCCTACCTATGTAATGCAAACAACCCTCATTCCGACTGGTATTTGCAAGGAGATTGAACACATCTGTAGGAATTTCATATGGGGCTCCACAACAGAAAAAAGGAAATGTCACCTGATCAACTGGGCCACAATCTGCACTCCTAAAGATCACGGTGGTTTGGGATTTAAGAGCCTTCAGGATATCAACAAAGCCTACATGACTAAACTTGCTTGGATTCTAATATCTGAACAGAATTCCCTCTGGACAAAGGTTTTCAAGGCTAAGTATGGTTTCAGCTACACTTTGAGAAACCCTCCTATCTCCAAGCCAAATAACTCCTTCACCTAGAAAGGAATATGCCAAGCTTGGAACCTTGCTACCAAGGGAGCTCAGTGGAACATTGGAAATGGTAACATTACTTGCTTCTGGAAAGACCAATGGATCCCCTCTGAAAATACTCTTATGGAGTATCTGCCAGAGGATGGAGATAACTGGTTGTGCAATCTCCCAGTCTCTTTCTACGCCTCAGACGATAACTGGAACTGGGACCTTCTCAGGCCTCTTCTGCCCCATCACATCTGCAGTAAAATTGCCTTAATTAAGGCCCCAACGAGGATGGGAGATCATGACAACATCTTCTGGAATCTCACATCTGATGGTAAATTCAAATTAAGCTCAGTGTACCCTCTCATCCACAACCAATCTGATGTAGACTGCTCGAGAATTTTCAATTCTATTTGGAACTATAAAGGTCCTCCTAGGATCTAGAGTTTCCTCTGGAAGGTGGCCCATAATAAACTCCTCACAAACCTTGAAAGGAGCAAGAGAAACATGACTTCCTCTACTGGTTGCCCCCGTTTCCTTAGTGCAGATGAATCTGTGATTCATGCCATTCGCGATTGTACACACATCCAATAAATCTGGAATTTCTTCCTAAATAGGCGTGACTGGAGCACCTTCTACAGCCAGGGCCTCTCGAATTGGCTCTACAGAAATCTAGGTAATCGTTGTGTGAACAATTCAGGTTTCAATTGGTCTACACTCTTTGGCATCATAGCATGGCAATTATGGAAAGATAGATGTGATCTCATCTTCAACAACCACATTACCTTGCCTTGTAACTTGATCATAAGTATTTCAAGCCTTGCTGCTGATATCTCCAGGAATATTAGCATCCCAAATGACTTCTCCAATTTACATATGCAGTTATCCCCTGTGTCCTGGAGGAAGCCTCCTACTGGAACCTGGAAAATTAACTGTGATGGATCCTTCCTGAGACACAACGGAAGCATAGCTTGTGGTGGACTGATTCGAAACCATGAAGGGAAGCTCATTAAGGGCTTTGCAAGCAGACTCTGTGAGGGAAACCCCCTCGCTGCAGAAATTGGGGGGGTTATCAAAGGTTTGAAGCTGGCCAAGGATCTCAATCTCAACCGTGTAGAAGTGGAACTAGATTCCAAGGAGGCTTTTGAGTTAATCACTAACAGATGCCCCTCTGCCCACCCGAATGCTCCTTCAATTAGTGAGATTTTTGAACTGACCTCCCTAGATTGGTCAGTCTCTTTCAACCTGATTTTTAGAGAAGCAAATGCTAGTGCAGATGCCATTGCTAGACTGGGTCATAGAGTAACAGAGGTGACTTTTGATGATCAAACGGTCCCTCATTTCCTTATTAGTCTGTTGAAAGATGATGTAATTGGGAAATCTTCCCTTAGACTATCTTAGTTTTGTTTTTTGGGTCTCAGACCCTCCAAATTATCAAAAAAAAAAAGTCCTTAAATATATAGTGTTTTAAAATTTCGTGTACAGATCCTTAAATCCCTTGGTCTAACTTCTGGATCGTCTTACCTTTGAAGGCAACATCGTCTACCTCTCAAACACAAGACACCATCTGAAAAACTTTAGCATGGATCATCTGAATCTTCGAACACATCGTCTATGGATTTGCATCATCTTACAGAGAGGAGGATTTGACACCCCACCCATTAGAAATGTCACCCTACTTAAAACACATTTCGGAAACTTTTTCGAAATATTTTGGAAACTTAATTTCCGAAATATTTCGGAAACTTAATTTCCGAAGTATTTTCTCACTCAAAAGTGATATGTTACGTTGTATTTTGCACTACTAAATATCTAAATTTCGGAATATTAAATTCCAAAATAATTTGGAATATAAAAATCCAAAAATTTAGGGTGTGAAATATAAGTAGTTGGGTGGGAAATCCTCCTCTCCATCTTACATGGTATACTGGTGACTTAAGACCGAGACAAGATAGACTAGTGATGACTTCTATCATCTAGCTATCATCTATCATAGGTTGTAAAAAGTATCCTTGGTCTGTGGCGGACCTATATTGTATTCATCTGAACCTCCTGAACAATTTTTTTTTGCACGTATCCCTTTATATGATTTTTTTTTGTATATAACTTTTTTTGAACCCTCTGAAAATTTTAAATTATACTAGTAGACCAAGTTTTGCACCTATTTGCAACGAAGACTCACACTCACTTACTTCTCTCATTCTTTCTCACTCAATCATTATGTCTCTCTTTCTCTCGCGTACGACATACCCTAAGTCCCTCATAGGCTCCCACCCAACTACCCAAGGACCCACCAAGCCACCAAACCAGTCAATCGCACCTCCCTCCTCGTCCTCGCCCGTCACGCCGCTCCTCCCACCCTCCTTGCTCGTCGATCTTCACAGGTTGTTGTGCACCGGATGTATAATCTGCCCCAATTTTTCATACCAACACCCCTTTGACTTATTTTTTCTTTTTTCATTCTCAAAATCAGTTTTTTTTTATCTCTTTCACGGTTTTTCCCTTTCTGGGTTTTGATCTGAATATTGAGTAAATTAAAACTATTGAAGTTGTGAAATAAATTGAGTTCTTAATTAATTGGATATTAATTGACCAATCTAAAGTTATATGATAGTGTTAAACTATTAGTTTGTTGGATTTGAAATTTGATTTTTTACAAATTAGTGATTATGATTGGTTTTATGCGGTTGAAATCATCATTTGCTTGCTTCTTACTATTTTTGGCTATATTCCTGGTATAATTTATGCCCTGTATGTCATTATCTTTGTTGACCGTGATCAGAACTTTGATGAATATAGGCGTTCTTTGTATGCACCAGCACAACAATACTAAGTGTCTTGTAACCTCCTTAATCAGCAGCTAACCTGGAAAATAAGTAGCAACTGCTATGAATATTGTGAAGAATAGGCTGCATAACCGAATTGGAGATACATGGATGAACGATTGTCTAGTTACTTACATTAAGAGTGATGTATTCAATAACCTTGACTCTGAGTTTATTGTCCAACGATTTCAGAATATGAAATCACGTAGAGGAAAACTATGATTTGTATAACTTATGATATATAAACATATTAAAGTTGTTTTTAATTATACTTTTACCGATGTGTTCATTTGAAAAATTTGAACCTCTGACCCAGGTCCTGGATCCGCCACTGTCCTTGGTTGTATCTATTTTTCAGTAGATGATAATACCATGGAGATTCAACAAATGTTCATACAAAAATTGGAAAGCATCATACCAATATTCTAGAACATTGCTTTTTGTATGGCCATTTTTTGCAAAGATCCAAGTTGAGAAGACTCATCGCCACAGTCAAATGCTTTTAATGATATTTAATGCACCTTCAGTAGATTTTTTTTGATAAGCCATAAAATATATTAAGAGAAGTACAAGGGGTACTTCCACCCAATACATAAGATATAGAAAAGCGAAGAAAAACTTAATAGCAACAAGCTAAGGAGAAGAAGCACTAAAACCAAGTTTGCAAAGCTAAGGATCAAAGAAGACAAGCCATACCCTAGCTCCCAACAGCCATATGCGTATTGGGACTATATAATGAGAACTTAGAAAAAAATTTGACAATACAACAACCAGACGAATGAACAACTTACAGAAAACTTGAACACGATTTTATATTGCATATCTTTTGCTTAGGTCTTTCAAGTTTCATTTTTGTAATAATCTCAGTGTGCTCTTTAATTTCTATCACTTAGCACATAGTCACATACACAATAGTACTGAAGCTTTAACCTACTACTATCATCTCTTGTTTACTTCAACTACAACAACCTTTAAAAAAAAAAAACTACAACAAAACTCACACTCTTTCATAGTTTGTGAAAGTAGAAGTCTTTGAGAATACTTGGTGGATGAGAAGCCCTTGATAGTGTTTGTAAGTGGAGACCATTACTTGTTTGTTTAGTGGATAATCTTGGTGAGTGCCAAAGATTAGGCGTAGCCCAATGATTAAGGGTGAACTAGGATAAAATCACTTGTGTGTTTTCCTCTTACTTTATCTATTTGATATTTACTCAAAACGAGTATTATTAATATTCCTAATTCTCCCTTGGACTTAGGAATAGTGATTGCATCTCAGGGCCGATCTAACACTAAATGATGTCTAAAATAAACTTCAAAATGAGAAATTTTTAACTTGGTAAAAAAAAATTTAGTATTAATGCTTGATTTTTTGGGGCTTTTTTGACTTGGTAAAAATAAATTTGGCCATTTTTTACGTAGTAAATTTTTTTTTTGAGCCTAGTTAAAGCCCTTACTTTGGTGTCTTTGGCCTTGGCTTGGGCCAGCCCTCTTGCATCCCATACCACCAAATTCCAACTCTTGTATCACCCTCCCTTGGTTTGGGAAAATTTTATCCACATAATCAAAACTGATTCAAAGAGACATAAAGCCTGCATAGAATAGAGTGGGAGGGAAGTCAAAACCGCTCAACCTCCTCCTTCCTTCTCATCATCCAACGTTATGCTCGGAACCCATACCTACACAATCAAGAAATAATCACAACATCACTTTCCAAATCTAACAATGTGTGAAATGAACAAATGAAGACCAAAGAAAATGTTAGAAGAGTGATTCTATATTTGTTATATCCTGTAATCGTGATTTCATATTCAATTCCGTTGGAAATCTTGATCTCAACCACTTCTGTTCCTTGTTCTTTCATGCTTCTCTGATTATATGTCATCGCCGCCAAAATACCATCGAGGAACAATGTGGATGAGCGACGTCGATCAACACCTTGATGATATCGCTTGGCTCCGCCACGGTCATACTCCTCCATATCCATACCCGCAACAACCTGAAACCCATCCTCATCATGAAGCAACATGTCCTCACGCCGAACAACCAACTTTGCAAATCCATCAACGTTGCCCATTGAACCCCCACAACCCGACGAAGCCATCACGGCATAACAAAAGCCAGAACTGTGCAAGGAAGCCAAAAGAAAACTGAAAAGAGACTACACAACCCAACCAAAAACAACAACAAGCAAAAATCAAAGACCGCTCACCACACCAGAAACACCAAGTAGCACAAGGAAACAGGGACGAACAACGACCAAGACAAACATCCAAACGATGTCAAGTCATGTACAAACAACGACGACAATCACGGAACCAAATGTCAACAACAAACAGCGAAACAAGGGCGAACGTAAGCGAACCAGCGACGAGCAAACGTTGACCAAGATGAACGACAATAAAAAAACTATCCAAATGCTTCCAAGTCGAACCAAAACTAGTGTCCAAACGTTGCCAAGTCGTGTACACCAAATTGTGTCAACCACGAACCAAACGCCACAGACAAACATCGAAACATGGGTGAACAGAGGCAACCCGACGGCGAGCAAACGACAGCCAGATGAATGGCGACGAACAAAGTCGAGCACACGAAGTTTGGTAATGGTGATTACAACGGCTATAGGAAACGTGCCCTAGAAGACTTGAAAGACCTGGTTTTTGACAAAATAGTGTCTTTCATTCTTAGCATGATTTTTTATTTATTAATGGTCAAATTAGTTTCTGAATTTGTTAGCGGGTTTGATTTTAACCCCTCTGAGAAAAAATAATGTTTAGTGACGGTAAAAAACCACCAGTAATTATAAAAATGACAACCACTAAATGTTATTTTTTCTCATAAGGACTAAAATCAAAATCACTTATAAACTCAGGGACTAATTTAACCATTAATTTTCTTATAAACTAAGCATGAACTTGACATGTATGAGAAGTTAACTGCAATATACCGAGAAATTGTCACATTAAACCAGCATGAGCCGTAGTGGTATTTCACTTATTAAATAAAATTTCATTTTGATGAATCCTAAATATCTATTCGATGATTTAATATTGATTTTTGTTGCCTTTTTCAAACAAAATTCAATAACTTAGACTCATCTTGTAACATTATATATAATTGATTTAATTTTCGTATCGACTTAAAGGCACCATAATTCGTCAGGCTTTCTGCTAATAAAAACTATTCCAAAATATTGCAAATGCAAACTATATCCAAGATTCCAAGTAATGTGTTTCCGTCTCTTGAGATGTGTGAGGATGTGTTTGTCTCCAATATATTTTAACCCACACGAATAAATTAACCTACTGTCCTTAATTATCCTAAAGAGGTAATTAATTAAAACCTCAACATGTATTAAAATAATAATAATGAAAAAAGTACTCTTAATTTTTTTTCTAAGTATGTCCATGGCCAACAACGATAAGACTAATCTTATCGAGACTCGGACTCGCAAGTCGCAACAACTCACTTTTTATGGGCACCATCGATTTAACTTGGAAATTATATGAAGTGGGTAGGCCTCTAGCAACAAATCACTCTCTATACACATTGTCGTCAAACAACCAATTATCCCAAAAACATTGAAAGCCGCAACGGCCAAACTCTAGACCGCTTGTTCATAATCATAGAGACATCATATCAAACAGTCAATTATCTTAAAAACTTAATTAAACGGTTGAATAATAGTTACTTTAATAATTATATATTATTATTTCTAACATGCCGAGGGATCCAAACCTAGATTAGATGCTCAAAGAGACTAACTATCACCTAGGTGTTGGGCTTTAAATTATTCTAAAACAATGTTAAACCCCAAATTAACTATACTAAAAAAGGTCGTATATATTTTCCGGAACGACCTTTTATATAAGATCAAAACCTCCCCAATTGTTGCTTTCATTCATTGTTGCATTCATTTCATTCATATAGTATTGCTGTTAGATCTTTTTCCAATCTTCATACCAGATATGGCAAGCAAAAATTCCATTATACGTAATCGCCCTGAATACATTCCCAACCACATTCCGAACCCAACCTATGTCAGAATCTTGGACACCACCCTCCGCGACGGTGAGCAGTCCCCGGGAGCCGCAATGACGTGTGTCCAGAAGCTGGAAACCGCGCGGCAGCTCGCGAAGCTGGGCGTGGACATCATTGAGGCCGGGTTCCCTTGCGCGTCTAAGCAGGACTTCATGGCGGTTAAAATGATCGCGGAGGAGGTTGGGAACTGCGTCGATGGCAACGGATATGTGCCTGTGATAACTGGTGTGTCACGGTGCAATGAAAAGGACATCGCCACCGCATGGGAGGCTCTCAAGCATGCGAAGAGGCCGAGGCTGAGAACTTTCATAGCTACCAGTCCCATTCACATGGAGTACAAGCTCAGGAAGAGTAAAGATCAGGTGCTTGAAACTGCTCGGAATATGGTGAAGTTTGCCAGGAGTTTAGGTTGCACTGACATCCAATTTGGTGCTGAAGATGCTGCAAGGTTGGTTTCCTCTTTTTTTTTTTTTTTTATCTGTACAACCAAATAGTGCCCACACTTTGATACTCATTTTTTTCTCTCTCTTCATTTCGGTCGCATTACATGAATGATTTTATATCATTATTCTTAACACATTTTCTCACACAATAGTCTTTTTGAATTTCCCGTTTGAATTTAAAGCATAAACAATACACATAAGTTTATTTTCAAATTGACTTATATGCTTAAACTTTATATAGACAACATTTTTAAATCTATGAATATGTGAATATGTATATATATTTTTTTATATACATAATGTCGAGACACTAAAATAAAAATATACCTTAAAAAATAATAACAATGAAAAAATATATTTACTTAAATAGGATGGTATGTTTAGAGAGATTTTCACAATTTTTAAAACAAATTAGTCATGCCCTCAAATGTGCATGGAAAATGAACAAAGAGAAAATAAAATAAAACCGTATGTTAGGTTTGCAATACTTAATTATTTGAATGGTTTGAACTTAACATTTTAATTGAATAGGATTTTAAAAAAATCTTCATATTGTTTATTTATTAATTTAGCTTGACCACATGTCTTACAAGTGATTCAACTGTTTATTAAGGGCATGTTTGTTTGTTGTTTTCAAAACAATTTTCAGTTTTTAAAAAAAGAAAACCTGTTTGGCAAGACATGTTTTTAAAAACAGTTTTCGAAAACAGTTCTCATTTTCAGTTTTTAAAACTAAAAAACTAAGGGCCTGTTTGTTTGCAGTTTTCAAAACAGTTTTTAGTTTTTAAAAACTGAAAGCCTGTTTGTTTCGACCTGTTTTCAAAAACAGTTTTTGGAAACATTTCTCTTTTTCAGTTTTTAAAACTAAAAAACCAAAACAGGTAAAATATGTTTCCAGTTTCAGTTTTTATTTTTCAGATATCAGTTTTCTAAATGTTGGAAAACATGTCATTCAAACTGTTTTCTTCTTCTGAAAACTGTTTTTAAAAATTGTTTCTAAAAACTGAAAACTAGAACTGCAATCAAACAGACCCTAAAACAGCTAAAAGATGTTTTCAGTTTCAGTTTTTAGTTTTCAGATATCAGTTTTCTAAATGTTTGAAAACATGTCATTCAAACTATTTTCTTATTTTGAAAATTGTTTTTTAAGAATTGTTTCTAAAAACCGTTTTAAAAACTGAAAATTAGAACTGCAATCAAACATGCCCTAAGTTTTTGCTCAAGAAAGCTTTAATTTTTTTTTCTTTCTAAATAGACTTTTTTAATTAGCAGATTATGATTTATTACCTTTTAGATATCTAAAATTATTATTTTTTATTTTTTTATATTAAAATAAAAATAAAAATAATCCAATTTAATCATTTTGGAGACTGAACCAATCATTTCTTTTAATTTTAATTAGTAATTAATTAGTTTGGTCACTTTTTCTATTTTGTTATGGGCTAAAGTGATTTATCATTTAGAGATTAAAATGACAATTTTTATTTCACATATACTAAACTAATCGATATTAGGAACACCATAATTAAGTATTTGATTTAACAAAATATAAGTCATTTAAAATGTATCTTAAAGTCGTTTCAAACAAAATGTATCTTAAAGTATACTCTATACTAGTAAATATAGTTTGGGTAATATTTTTCTGCCAGGAACTTTGACTTTTTATGTATGCATTCTTCAATCTTCATGGAACTAGATCGGACAAGGAGTTTCTTTATCAAATTTTTGGAGAAGTTATCAAGGCTGGGGCAACAACTTTGACTATCCCTGACACTGTGGGCATAGCAATGCCATTTGAGTATGGAAAACTGATTGCAGATATAAAAGCAAATACTCCAGGGATAGAAAATGCTATCATGGCAACACATTGCCACAATGATCTTGGACTTGCTACTGCTAACACCATTGAGGTATAATCACAATTTTATCAGTTAAAGCACAACAAGTTATGACAAATAAGTATTGGATTAAATGTGTGTATTGTCAAAGAATTTCACCAAATTAGAACATTTATTTTTGTTTTAATTAAAAAAAATTAAAAAGTATGTCATTCCTCGTAATATGCTATGATTTTTTGTCATTTTAAACAGTTTTATGCCGTGCATATCCGTTAAATGTTTGAAATTGTACAAAAATGAATATTTTGAAATATATATTTTATTATTTTTATAAAATCAATAATATATTTTTGAAAAAGCTAAAAAATTTATAATTATACATTTCATTTAGGGATGGCAACGGAACCCGAACCGAACCCGATTTTACGGTAAAACCCGATATGATTGGGTTTGAGTTTGGTATTGGTGAAACCCGCACCCGAACCCGAACAATATATATGAAACTGCAAAACTACTCTTACATATCATGTTAACAACTTAATTTATTAACAATTTGATCATATTTGAACATTAATGTATCATATTTTTTGGCAAAAAAGATATAAAAGATTTTTTCACAACCAAATAATACAAGTTGCATTTTGTTTTGTAAAAAAAATGTATACATCAAGTTAGGCTAGGACGTGAATTTGAGGCTACAACGGGTTTGGGTAAACCCGAAACCCGACAGGTTTGGATTTAATATGAGAGTTTAGGTTTGAGTTTGGGATTCAAAACCCGAGCCCGAGCCCGAGCCCGACCCATCCCTAATTTCATTTCCTTTTTTTCACAAAGTTTAGTCGATCTAAAAATATATTGCAAACTTTACCTAATTTTTTTGTTGTTGTTACTTGTTAGGGTGCTCGTTATGGGGCAAGGCAATTGGAAGTAACAATTAATGGTATCGGTGAAAGGGCTGGTAATGCTTCATTTGAAGAGGTCCGTAGCAATCTTCTTTTATCTAGACAGTTTAATAAGCATTAATGATGAAGTATACTTATGCAAATTTCATTTGAATGTACACTTTGTCTAAATAGCTTATGTGAAATAAGTAGAATTCATCACTAGATTGGTATTGCAACTCTTCTTCGTTATCCTTATGTAACCGAAAATAAAAGTTGGTATTGCAACTTCTTCCTTTTTGTAACAATTTTTTGTTTTTGCAACTTCAAATTGAACTTTAGGTTTAGTCGTTGAATGATGCGTATATATGAAGAATGATTTTTTGAGAGAAGTTTTTCTATTTAATATAATCTCTAAACTTCAGAAAATCAATCTGATGATGATGGTTGTGAGCTGTGAAAATATTCTAAAAAATAAACTCCAAATTAAAGTCTTACATGTAACTAATTTGGCATTATCCACAATATTATTGGTATTGCATTATTTTCTCTTCGATATTGATCCTATTTATTGCTGCCACATCACTTTAATTTCAAAGGAATCAATTTCGTAACTAGCAGCCATTTCAACACCTTCTAATCACCTGAATAACATATTAGAGGATTCATCGCTTGAAAATACAACCATGGTGTCTTCTGCAATTAGATGGGACATAAGATTAACATTCCCTCCCTTTTTTTTGATAAGCCATAGTAATATTAATTATAAAGGCACAAGGGGTGCCACCCATTACAAGGGAAAAACTAAGCAAAAAGGAGAAAAAACAGAGGAAGAAAGAAACCGAACAGGATCATAGCAAAAACAATACAAGGGATGCCCATGACTATGCCAGCAAATCACCGAGTAAAGGAGATTTGCATCCTACAAATAGATAAGGAAAAGTAAGGCAATGTCCAGAAAAACAATTAGTAATATCCTTCTAATGCACCGCTTGGAGACATAGAATGGGTTGTGAGATCCATTCATATAGAGAACAATGGAATCCTGTAGCCCTCCCAGAAAGCCAATGCCATACACGGATTTGTGCCCTGTCAAAGAGTTCATCTTGTTGCAGCAGCTCTCCCCCATTAAAAATTATCCCGTTCCTATGCATCCACAATGACCAATTCATCGCAAACCAAATCATTCTGAAAGCTGCATTTTGTTTCGATGATAATCCTGGCCAGATAAATTGCAGTAGGAGATCTCTGCAATTTCCCGGAGTCGCTAATAGACCTCCAAACCATCTATAACATCTAGTCCACAAACTGAGAGTAAAAGGACATCTCACAAATAGGTGGTTTGCTGTTTCAGTTTCCTGCATACAGAAAATACAATTCAAATCAGCATCTGCAGGTAGGGCTCTTCGCTGCAGCAGGTTTGATTTGGTTGGCAATCTGTCCATTAACATTCCCTCCCTAGCTACCTAAAAATTAGATAGCTCTCTCTCCATAAATATGAAAAATTTCTTCAATAATACAAAGTCTTAGACTTTATCTCACTAATATTGTATCACTCATATATTTCCTTTTTTTCATTCAAGGTTGTGATGGCCCTGACATGCAGGGGTATTGATATCTTAGGCGGTCTACATACTGGAATTAATACAAGGCACATATTAAAGACAAGCAAGATGGTTCTATTTTGAGACATTATTATTATTTTTTCTTTGAACCCTATTTGCCTCCTATCTTAGTGCTTTCTTGTTCTATTACTATTTTTGAGCACCTCTGTTTTTGCTCTATTACTCTGTCTTTCTCCTTACTGGTTCCTGTATCTTTGTGTTCCTTGAGTTGACTATGTACTTCTTCTAGCACCTCTGGTGCTCCTATATATATATATATATATATATATATATATTATTAATTGGCTTACCCAAATTTTTTTTTGAACCCTCTTTTAGTTACCTTTATTTAATTAAAATTTTCATCATCTTTATCAATAGGTTGAAAAATACTCTGGCCTACATTTACAGCCTCACAAGGCTCTTGTGGGTGCTAATGCTTTTCTTCATGAAAGTGGCATTCATCAGGTTGGTGGTGTTTATTATATTTATCAATTGTCTTTCTAAAGCCTAAAGTTTATATAACTTCTACATTATGAATTTTCACTTACAGTTCTTTGTTTTTCTCCTCCATGAAACTAACCAATAAAATCAAATGTCTTGGAAAATGCTTTGATCTACACGCTGAAATTCAAAATTGTATGATTTGTGGTTCTTTTTATTAATATGGAGAATTGAAACTGAATTCTACAAGTGGTTCAATATAGGGGATAATATCAGTTGTTTTCGTTCCTTTTACATATTTTTTTACAAGGCCAAAAAGAATGAATAAATTAATAGTAGCAAATTTACATGTTGCATTTTCATCAAATGAATTATAGCCTAAACTTTCATAAAAGTATTCTTCGATTATTTACTCTTTTTATTGCTATAATTTTTATCCTCTTCATAGGATGGAATGCTAAAACACAGAGGTACATATGAAATAATATCTCCTGAGGATATTGGTCTTGTAAGATCCGTTGGAGATACTATTGTATTGGGGAAGCTTAGGTAAATCATTTAATTTTTCATCAAATTGTATAGATGGAATGATAAAAGTAAAACATCATTTAATTCTGACTTGGCTTTTTCTTTTCCCATTTAGTTTATTCTTGTATAGATGGAATGATACAAGTAAAACATTATTTATTTCATTATTCTTGTATCTTGGACCTTGTGCAATCAATTTGTAACTCATATGTTTTATCCCCTTCGTTAAAAATTACACACCAATTGATGCAGTGGACGCCAAGCATTGAGAAATCGACTTGAAGAGGTATTGAAGAATTTCATTTATATAAAGTCAAAAGCATTTTGAATATTAGTTCCAATATTTCATGAGTTAATCTTTTTTGTTTCAGCTCGGGTACAAACTTAAGGATACCGAAGTTGAGGGTGTATTTTGGCAATTCAAAGCAGTGGCTGAAAAAAAGAAGGTTTAGTATATAAATAGTGTTTTGTATTAATTATATCTATGCATCCTCCACCTTGATCATTTTTCCATTAAATTCAAAGCATAATTATATTTGTATTCTGACATATTCTTCTAATTGAGCTATCTATGCACCCTCCACCTTGATCATTTTTGAAAACTTTAATATTCTTCCAATTATCTGACTTCAATGTTTCATTTCCTTAGAGAATTACTGATACAGACCTTAGAGCCCTAGTGTCTAATGAAGCATTTAATGAACAACCTATCTGGAAGCTAGGTGATCTGCAGGTAGTTTCAACAATGCTTAATTTCAAACTAGATATGTCATCAAAATGGCTTTTGTTTATTTGAAACAATTTTTTTTATGTAATCGAATCTATCAATGTAGGTGACTTGTGGAACTGTGGGTTTTTCAACTGCCACTGTCAAACTTTTTTCAATTGATGGAAGCATGCATGTTGCTTGTTCCATTGGTACAGGACCAGTGGATTCAGCTTATAAGGCTATTAATCACATTGTCAAGGTTTGAAATTCGTTAAGTGATTGGTTATACTCACTTTTTCTTTTTTAATTTTGAAATCTATAGTGGACCCCACTTAGCATGTGTAGCATTTAGCCCAATAAAGTCTAGCAACATAATATTTTAAGGATACCCCTAAGCATTTTGTGGTGATTGGTTTAATTTTTAAAAGGTTAATTCTCACTTTGACACTATCTTTTCAAAATTATTTCTTTCATTAGTTAAATTTAATCCATACTAGTTCTAAAAAATTGCACGTGAGACTCATATAATTTAGTAGACTACACAACAATTTCAACCAATAAAAGAAAGAGTGTTGGTAGCTCTCCTCTTTATTACTTCACATGTTCCTATTTATAAAACTCCCTTAAGATAATTATGTTTATTAAGAAAACATGTAATAAGATCAATAAATATATTAGTTTTTTAAAAAGTTTATCTAACCTTTCTTATTTACCCTTAATTAGAGTGTGTAAGAGAATTAATTATAAGTGTTAGTCAAATTTTGAAATTATGATAACTAAATAAATACAAGGAGTACATATGGAAGAAAATAATTAATATTTTTAAAATTTAGTAAGAAGTCTTGTATTAATGAACGCAAAAATGTTTCTAAGAGATCTTATAAAAATGGACGAAACAAATATTTTGTTCAATAAGATCTATTGAAGTAGAAGTGAGACTTCCATAAAAAATAGAAGTGAGACAACAATCTATGCACAATTATAGGGATTGATTTTAATAACCAACAGCTAACATTATTATTATTATATATAAAAACAAATGATTAAATTAAATATTTTAACGTGATTTATTTTGTGTCACTATTGGTATATATAATGGAGGAATATGATATTACTCAACGTAGGAACCGGCAAAACTTGTCAAGTACACACTAGGTGCAATCACAGAAGGCATTGATGCAACTGCCACTACAAGTGTTGAAATTTCCCGTGGAGATACGAATCATCCAGTATTTAGGTATTTTGAATCCAACAGCTAGTTGCTTTAGTGTTATAATTTTTCACTTGTGCTAGCTTATACAACATTGAAATTTTGTTTTTGTAGTGGGACTGGTGGTGGAACAGATGTGGTTGTTTCTAGTGTTGATGCTTATCTTTCAGCATTAAACAACATGTTACGTTTCTACTAATGATTCAAATTTCCTGCAAGAAATCCCAACTTCTGAATAATAAAGTTGCGAATTTGTATTAATGTTGTAGGCGCACTAAATTATCTTATGTTATGTATCAATTACTCATTGTACTTGTTATGGAATAAATGATATGTTTATGTACATTGGCCGAACTTGAGAACACTAAAATAACAATGGGGTGAATCAGGTTTGCAACATAGTAGTCAAAATAATATTTAAAAACCTAAATCTAGAGAAACACTACTAGAAAAACTAGTTTTCACATCGGGTATTTTTGAGTTTTAACATCGGTTTTTATCCGATGTAAACAATGTTGATGTGGTATCTCCTAACCTTTTCACATCGGTTAAGTCAACCAACTGATGTGAAATGTACACTTTTCACATCGGTTAAGTCAGCCAACTGATGTGAAATGTACACTTTTCACATCGGTTCTGTCATCCAACCGATGTGAAATGTATACTTTTCACATCGGTTAGACAAAAAACCGATCGGTTTAGACTGAAAACCGATGTGAATGCTCAACCAGTTTTTTTCTTTTTTTTTTTCACACGAATTTGACCTGAATATACATATTTTTTTAATGAAAATTTCTTAAAATAAAAAAAGATCTTGAGAACACACTCTCTCAAGTGAGTTAAACATCCAAGGTCCCAGCAAAAAAGAAAACATAATAGCCTAAAAGAACTAGAACAATTCAGCAATTCTAGTAAATGTAGTTAAACAGCAACTATGGAAAGGCAATAAATAAATGGACAGATTAGCAAGATGGAAGAGTTTTGCAATGGCTGGAATAGTTTGCCGGAGCTAGAGTGGCTGGAAGAGTTCGCCGAATTCGTGAAGAGGAAGGTGTAAATCTGAGACGTCTGATAAATAACAAAAACATGGAAAGGCAATAAATAAATGGACAGATTAGCATTTTTTGAAATGAATGATGGAACATGAAAGTGGTAACCAAGTAAACTCATCAATAGCAAAGTCAACTAGGCCAGCAGCTACCGCTAGAGCTGAACCACTTGAAGAACCTCCAGGAATGCAAGACGACAACAGAGGATTGGTTGGTATCCCATAATGCTTGTTCTCACCAGAAATCCTGTCATGCCACCCACAATAAGTGAAATTAAATCACTCATGAATCAGAAATCTAATTAATTCTTATGTAGAAAGCATCATAATCACTTCTAAGAATCACTTTAAGAAGATGCTTGAATGAAGAGGCAAGGTTCATGAAAATGAGAAGAAAAGGTTAGCACAAGAGCCAACTAATATCTGGAAAACTAACACAGTGACACAATAACCCAACAAAGAAACAAAGATAGAACCTAGCAATTACACAACACACTCTAATTGCATAATCTACTGCCCACCGCTATCAGATAAGAAAATGACCCAACACTAGTCAGCAAGGCTTAAACAAACCTGTGTCATGTTTGTGGCAAAAACCATAGCAACATTGTGTGCTTTACATGTTATATAAAATAGCAAGTACCAATCAGTTTCTTGTACAGGGGGCATAAGTACCAATCAGTTAGGAAACTGACACTAACAATAGAACAATAAAGCCACAAATCAATACTAACATGTAAAATTTTCTTGTCACTAACAAAGAAACCTGCACTAAGTAGCACTATATAAGATATTAGATATATCAAGTCAATCAAGTCAATGACTAAATTCAAATAATATCTCAAAAACAGTTAGATTTTTACACTTGTATGGAGTAATATAGATGAAGCTTTCTTTCCTAGAAACTTGAGATTTATTATGGCTTTAGGTACTCATATATCATATGCTAGTATCTCACTTATAAAGGAATACATTTTCACTAAAACTCAAAAGCTACTACTGCCAAATGTCATGAATATGGAGAAGAATGGTCATAACTATCCCCTAAGTGCGTCAAAGAACAAAATGATTTCGGCATATTCTTGGCTTTGCCAAGATCTTAAGAACAACACAGGAAAAAAAACCTAAGAGGTTGGTGCTCAGCTACTAAGCCAAATAACTTCTCTGATCTCTAAGCTATGGTGGAAATTAGAGAAACAGTAGCCCCAATAGCTAAATATATCTACATCCGCACCTCAAAGAATTCAAAAACATGGAAGTTTCACAACCATATTAGACATACAAATTTACACCCTCAGCAATCAGAACATATCCAAATCTAAAAGGAGAATAGCATTCTAATGGAGACTATAGAAAAGATGAGATTGTTTAGAAGAATATGCAAACAAGAGTACACACACTAATATAAAGATATAGATTATAAAGAAAACAAAATATAAATCAGAAAACCAATATAAAGATGTAGAGAAATCATATCTTAAGGAAAATCAATATATATATATATATATATATATATGTGCAGATGAATAAAAAAACTAATATAAAGATATAGATTATAAAGAAAACAAAATCAGTACTTTATTGATCCTATGAATGGAAAACAGGAGCATAAAAGGCTAAGAGGAGTATAAGGTTTGGTAGTGCTTTTCTTTGCGAATCTACTATTATAGTTTAGTTGTGTTCTTATAATTTTTCTGGTGAAATGCAAAAATTATTACTGGTATTATAATGAAGGTTGCTCTCTCAAGCCGAAAGGTAAGATATAATCACTATCCAAAGCCACTTAAATCCCAAAAATCACATGTAGTAAAATCAGTGCTAAACACACGAAAATAGTCCTTAAATGATAAATTTACTTTTCTTTCAACAACACAGTTAACAACTGAAGCTGAAGTGTTTCTAAGAGAAAGTTAAATTGGTCTATTCACCTCCAAAGTTAATGACAGCATTTCCAGCAGTTCCGAAGAGACCAGGAGGAGCATCACATCATATTTAGTCTCCAGAAGGCAGCTTTTAATATATTGGTGAACTTTGCTTAATCTTCTTAGCTTGAGGAAATCTGAACTACAAAACACAAAAGACAATGAGAAGCAGTTATTTCCACAATGAAATGAATTTTTAACAAACTAAATTTTATCTTTACATCTGAATGTTACTCTTCTACCACCATAACCATGTGACGAAAAACTACTAATTCTCAGTAAGATGTTAAATTAAACAGAAGATTAAGCCCACCTCAGATGCCCTTAAGCTTAAAGTTAAGTAAAATAGATCAACATGTAACTTATGATCCCAAAGTCTTATCAATTGAACCACAACAGAGCATCAATGAGTACTTATGTATGTATCTTATGACCTATCTATAAGTTGTTTGAATGAGGATATATAAATCCCTGTATAATCAGTAGAATGAGGGTATATAAATCCCTGTACAAGTTGAGCTCTTTAACAGAAATAGAATTAGTTAGAGCCTGAGTATAGAAACTAACCCACTAAGAGTCTATTCACATAATAAATTATCATGGAAAAGACTTCCCAGAAACCAACTACCCTTGAGCTCTGATCACACACCTCTCTTTCATTCATGGGTACATTGAAAATATTTACTCAATCCAACTATTCAAGTGTATAACCACATGCCTATGAATCAATCAATTCAAAATCAAGTGAATCAGCATCTACAAAATGGTGAGACCTTAAAGTTGTATTATGGCTTAGAGTATCATGCAGAGTAGAAAGATGAAAGAATGAATGCTCAAAAGACTACAAAATTCAATTCCTGCATAATTCGATTCAAAGCAGGAACGGAAACTGAACAAGAGCAGTCTGGAACACAAATCGATTCGAAGCAGGAACACAAAACCAACGGTGCCACCACCAACGGAAGAGTCGAAGAGGTTTAAGATTAGGGTTTTGATTCACATCTCTCAAGAATTGAATCCCAGGAACGGAAACTGAATCACAGTAACATAATCGAATTGAGAAGAAGCAAATATACGTCGATTAAAAAAGAAGCAAAAACACCATTGTACCTGAAGCCAAACGCACAGCAGTCGAAACCAAACAAGGAATGCGCGGCGGAGTCGGAGGGCGAGGTGGTGGGGCTGAATGTTGATTTCACTTTATCAAAGTTCATGAAAACTCGAAACCAAACAAGGAATTGGAATATTCCGCGAAAACAACCCTTTGATCTGAAGAAGTTTCAAGAAGGAGGAGTAACGATGGGTGTAATTGGAATTGGGAATCTGAGACGATGAAAAGCGCTTACCATTGCCAGAGAGATCAAAATCACGAAGTGAAGAGGATTGTGAGAGTAGAGGAGAGGAATGAGAGGTCGAGGTGATTGACGTGGCGGAAGGAGGTCGGGAAAAGGTGGAGGAAGCTCCGGCGTTAGAGAGGAGGTGATGGTTGTGACTTAGGTCAGGAAACGGTGGAGGAAGTTCTCGAAGAAAAGAGGGACTTAAGGTTTCTTCGTGAATGGATGAAGTACTTTTCACATCAGTTATATTGGTTATATAATATAACTGATGTGAAAAATAAAGAAAAGAGAGACTTTTTCCAACGGTTATATTATAACCGAGGTGAAAAGTACTTCATTAAAATTTCAAAAATGCCACCGCATTTAGCTTTCACATCGCTTATTCTAACAACCGTTGTAAAAAGTGTTTCCTAATTACTTTTCACATCAGACATATTCCTAACTGATGTGAAAACTATCATAAAAGTTCACTATAATTTCAATATTGCCACCGCGTCATCTTTTACATCAGGTAATTGATTAACCGATGTGAAAACCCTGATGTGAAAAGTCTTTTTTCTAGTAGTGAAACAGAAGCATAAGCAAGAAATTCATAATGAAAACCAAAAATTGAAATGTTGTAAAATACAGAGATTTCTTCCATGTATTTCACAACTTTCTGCTCTTTGTTTTTCCAGAGGTTATCCTGAATCTAGGCCCTCCATACTATCATATGCATGGATTCATATCATGTGCATTTAAATATTCAATAACTATGTATTAGAGAGGTGAATAATATTGTATGTAGATATTTTTTATGACAGGAAGACTAGTTCCTCTTTAAATGGTTATTAAGTAAATTCAACAATTAAATGAGGTTAAATATGTCTCTAGAATAAACTCTAGTAACCAAGGGAGGTTTAATGCTGTAAATAATCTCTTGCATTTAAGGGAGGTTGAAAACTCCCGTTAAAAAAAGCTTGCAGATAAGGGATGTTTAAAACCGCCGCTAAGTGTGTATGCATATACCAGGGTTTGCTGAAAAACGCCGTTAATGATTTGTGGGGAGTGTAACTTCGGGATTTTTCAAAACATCCTCTAAGTAACTCGCGGGGGTTGAAAACCCCCACTAAATGCAAAAAAAATCCCACTAAATAACGTTTTTTTTGTAGTGGATTATGTCCCAGTCCCAGTCCCGCGCTTCTGATATGATTTGAGTTTTTTCCACTATGTAATTGATGTACACTACAAGAATTATGTCTTTTAGTGACAAAACAGATGTGACGACTGTGAATTTTGTCACAGAATATCTATTAATTATGGCAATTTTCTATTTCGTCACTACTACCATTGAAAATAGTGACCAAATAAAAAATCATCACTAATACTATTCATAATAGTGACTAAGCTATTAATCGTCACTAATAATGCTCTTAATAGTGACCAAAATATAAATCGTCACTAATACTATTTGTAATAGTGACCAAACTGTAAATCGCCACTAATATTATTCTTAATAGTGACTAAATTAAAAATCATCACTAACACTATTCGCAATAGTGGCCAAATTAAAAATTGCCACTAATATTACTCGTAATAACGACCAAACTATAAATCCCCACTAATACCATTCGTAATAATGACCAAATTAAAAATCGTTGCTAATGATTTTATAAGGAGTGATGAAAATATATATATATATATATATATATGTCACAAACAAATTGTCACTAATTAATTAATTCTTTATTATAAAATCACCACTAGTGATATAACATAAGATGAAACAATTTTTTTTTGTTGAAAATGGTAGTTTGCTTGGCACGTTGCATAGAGGTGGCTTTGGTGGTGTATTCGGGACCAGGGCCGTGTACAGACAACTTGGGACCTTAGGCGAAAATGTCAAAGTTATTTTTTTATAAGAATCTTGAAGAGATTTAATGTATTATATAAATTATTAATTTTCTAGGTTTACGAAGCTTTGAAATCATTTATTAAAGTTTTATAATCAAATATTTCTAACATTTCGCTTCAATAAATAAGATACTCAATTATTCAATCTATCTTGTAACAATATTGTTGATTTAACCAAAATCTAAAGTTTTAATAGAACTTGAAACGTAAGGAATGAAATACTGAGAGATTTTGCAACACTTTAATATCACGTATCTTATTTGATAATTCAATTCAAGGTAGAAACAATGAATTTTTTTTAGAGAAAAAACAATGAGTGAAACTACAAATATACAAGTAAAAAAAACTAACAATTACGAGTAAACACAATTAATTTTTCAATTTTGAAAATGTAAAAATAACGGATACTTTTTTAATTAGTTTTTTGAAAAAATGTAAATTTGATAATTTAAAATACTACTACTAATAACTGTTAAAGTTGCATTTCCCGCATTTCACTTTCGAGATCCCTCATTTTACTGTCCATATCACAGTTAAGATGAAATGATTTGTTGATGATGTTTTATTACATCTTTTAAGTCTTAATAGAATATACTATAAGGTAAAACCTTTTTGGGGCGCAACTTTGGGGCCTTAGGCAATTGCCTAATTAACCTAAAGCATTACACGGCTCTGTTCGGGACCCTTTCGACATGTGGATAAGGGGTTTCTTTGGTTTATTGGATGCCCCTGAAATTGTCTAGCTTGAGCTTTTAGCTCTTCATCATGGTTTGAGTTCGGCTTGGGACCACGGTTGTTGTGTGGTAGAATGTTTCTTAGACTCTATGGAGGCTCTGTCCATGGTGAACTCGGTGCCACCTCAGCGTCATTGTTATGCCCCGCTCATCTGGGATATCAAGGACATGTTTGAGCGGTCATGGGTAGTGGAGCTTAAACGTACTCTTCGATAAGGGAATGCTTGTACTAGTTTTTTTGGCAAAGTTTGGTGCTCGGCAAGATGTGCCTTTGCCCTCGGTGGCGCCCTTCCGGCAGGCTTGGGTAGTTTGTTGCTAGCTGATTTCTTAGGATCTCCTTTACGAGGCCGTAGGCGGGGGACTAGCCCGTTCTCTCTCTTTCTTATTTTGCTCTTGTTCTTGCTTTCATTTTGTAAAAAAAATCATGATTGATATTAAAATTCAAATTTTAATGAAGGAATTTTATTAATTTTAAAACTCTAATCTAATAGCTATTCACGGAAAAACTCAAAAAACTTAAAATTTAATACTAGTTTAGTATTAAATTTTAAGTTTCAACTAACATTAACAATAGTTGTTTTCCAATGAATCAAAAAAATATTAACAATAGTTAACGTGACCGTAAAAAAAAACAATAGTTAACGTTCAAAAACAAAAAAAACAATAGTTTACATTTAAAAAAAATAGTTTAAATCACAACTTTGTCACATCATGATTCATTGCATAGAGGTGGCTTTGGTGGTGTATTCGGGACCCTTTCGAAAGAAAAATAGATGATCACAAACTTCATCTTATGTAATCAATTGAAAGAAAATGTAAAGTCACCAAATCTCAAATTTTTATCTTCTTACGCACTTCTCTGTAGTTTGTTGAATAATTTGTTTTTCCTCTGTTTTTTTTTAATCACAACCGTCACTGATTCCAATTTTCTTGCGGACAAAAATAAAATCAGTTGATGAAATTTTCTCATATTGCTCCCGCTCAACACAGGATCCCCGTTTTTTGTTGATGAAATTTCAATCTAAATGCATCTCTCTGACTCTCTCATCTTCATGTGCCAACAAGTTAAGGGATTCAAATCAGTGAAAATTTTATTTAGGGACTAATACCAATAATTCACTATAATTCAGAGATCAAAACATATTTAACCGAAAATAAAAAGGGAAAAAAAAACTAGAATCATTTTGTGACGAATAATTTTTGTCATAAATGTATAGAATCATTAGTGATGATTAAGTGGTCACTATTAATTTTGGCATTTGTGACGACTTTTTTGTCATTATTGCTTATAAATATTGTGACAATAATTTCGTCACAAAAAGACTCAACATTAGTGACATTTAAAAACATTGTCACTAGTGTATTAGTGACTTGAGTACTTGTGACGAACATAAATTTCGTCATAAGATACTCTTAGTGACGATTTTTTAGACTTTTAATGACGTAAATGATCATCACTAAAAGCATTATTTCTTGTAGTGGTACTCTGAAGAACATCTATTTCCCCAAGAAAGCACATCACTTTCTTGTTACAAAACACTCATCAAACCCTATGTTAAACAAACTTGATTCAAAGACAAGAAAAAGAAGAATTGTCATAGCTGAAATAATCCTAACCCAACTACAAAAGAAAGAATTTAAATTTTAATCCTTTTCAGTTTTACTCTTAAGCGCAATATCACCCAAGACAAAAGGTTTTCAGAATCGCAAAAGTTTGACAATTTTTTGGTCCAACAAAGATTTGAGAATTCACACAAAAACTTGTAAATTTGGTAATCTAAAAGTTGTAGTTCGAGTTAGGCCTCTAAGAGCAACTCCAACCCCAAAATTCTTATTTGGTTTCTTAACACACTATTCAGCACTATTCAGCACTATTTCTGTGGGCCCTGTCTGCCACATCAGACTTAAGAAACTCCTAAGAAACTGAAGCAGATTTTGCTCCAACCCATGGTTTCTTAAATTACTATTTGAAGGGTCCCACCCGTGTCCCACCATACAACATAAATTAATAATATTTATTTTCACCCAATTTAGATTTAAAATTTAATACTAAATCAATACTTCAACTTAAAAATAATTTAATTAAAATTAATACGAATTTAATTTAAATTTAATTTTACTTAATATTTAAAACAATTAAATTTAAATATCGGCATGTTAACTTGAAACAAAAATAAAAAAGTACATTGTGTTATTTCTAGCAAAAACAATTTTATTGAATGATAGAAATAAAGACGAAAGAAAATACATGACAATGAAAAATAAGCAACAATACATTTGAAATGAAATACATAATAACACTTGAAGGTTAATTTTCATTATTCTCGTTTTCGGGAAGCTGCCAAATATGCTCCACCAAGTCTGCTTGAAGCTGGTGATGAATTGACCTATCAATTTGATGTGCTCTTCTTTCCAAGATATTTCTAAAAGCGGGAATAGGACCACTTACTACTTCAGCATCCAATATGTCATTATTGACCTGATCATAAACAAAATTACCTCGGTACGTGTTGCGCTCATCTTCAACAATCATGTTGTGCAATATGATGCAAGCATACATTATTGACTTCATCTCATTCGGATGCCAAAAGCGTGATGGACCACGAACTATTGCAAACCGAGATTGGAGAACGCCGAATGCACGTTCAACGTCCTTTCTTGCTCCTTCTTGTCTTTTCGCAAATTTTTGCCTTTTTTCTCCTTGCGGCATTGGGATGGTCTTCACAAATGTAGCCCACGGGGGATAGATACCGTCTGCTAGATAGTATCCCATGTTATACATTGTTCCATTCACGCTAAAGTTCACCATGGGAGCATTTCCACTCAAAACCTCATTGAAAACCGGAGATTGATTTAGCACATTAATGTCATTGTTAGAACCTGCAATGCCAAAAAATGCATGCCAAATCCACAAGTCTTGTGATGCCACTGCTTCAAGCATGATTGTGGGCTTTCCATGATCACCTCGGGTGAATTGACCTTTCCACGCAACTGGACAATTCTTCCATTCCCAATGCATACAATCAATAGAACCCAACATACCTGGAAATCCACGAGACTCGCCCCATTGAAGTAAGCGGGTAATGTCTTCCTGGTTCGGGCGCCTCAAGTATGTTTCACCAAATACTGCACACACACCTTCCACAAAATTCTTTAAGCACTCAATTGCAGTACTTTCACCAATTCGAACGTACTCGTCAACACTGTCAGCAGGTGATCCGTACGCCAACATACGAATAGCGGCGGTGCACTTTTGTAATGGTGACAGGCCTTGTCTTCCAACTGCATCGACAGACATTAAAAAGTACGGGTCATGAGACCCAAGGGCCCCTACAATTCTGAGGAACACATGCTTTCGCATTCGAAACCTTCGTCGGAAAAGCTCTTCCGTGTACACAGGATTTTCGGAGAAGTAGTCATTCCACAACCGCTCGTTCCCAGCTTCACGATCTCTCTCTATCACCTTTCTTGTTCGCTTGGGCCTAACGGTGTTGGCACGTCGTTGATAAAACTCCATCTCCTCCTGCATCATATCTTCTATAGTCGTGTCATTGATAAGTTCGTCAATGACAACGTCGTAAATGTCCAAGTCGGCCATATTGTTTGGATCCATTCTATGACACAATGAGAAACTATCAGTGTAATTGGATAGGAGGAAGAAAATATGAGAGGACAAAACAACTCTTGAATGTTGAGATGAATGAAATATGACATGTATAAATAAGAGAAACAACAACGGCTATATTCTCCAACGGCTATATTCCACAACGGCTATATTCCCCAACGGCTATATTCCCCAACGACTATATTCCCCAACGGCTATATTCTCCAACGGCTATATTCCACAACGGCTATATTCCCCAACGGCTATATTCCACAACGGCTATATTCCCCAACGGCTATATTCCCCAACGGCTATATAGAACACATAAGTAGAAACGCAGTACACATTAAGAAAAATTCGAATACTGAAATTACAACACTGATGCAATACACATAAGTAGAAATGCTAAAATTACAACACTGATGCAATACACATAAGTAGAAATGCTAAAATTACAACACTAATGCAGAATCAATAAGTAGAAATGCTAAAATCACAACATTGGCACACGCTAAGAAAGACAACAACAAGAATTAAGACATTCCTAGTTCTTTCATGGCGAATTCAACTAGGCGCTGATGCGTTGCTAACTGCACCTCGTTCATTTGTGATGTGTCCTCCATAAGGATATCTTTGTATTCCTTCAATAACCGCGCCTTTTGAAGTTTGTTTTTTTCCTTTTTCACCTCCAGTTCTTCAGTCTTGAGCTTCTCAAAACTCGCAAGGAATCCCAGTTTAGCTTTCCCGATGGCTATCATCTCGGAGTTAGGAACATAATCGAGATCACTTGAAGCTGTGTCTCCTACTTTGGCCTTCCTTTTCTGGTTCTTTTTTCCCAACGGGCGGGTTGCTGGTTGTGTGGCCTCATATTCGTCGCCCTCGATTGATGCACTCCGGTCAGACGATGTTGCATACACCCCATCTACTGACTTCTTCTGCCTCGTTGAACTGGTTGTCATAAATGTTCCCTTCCACTTTGGTTCATCCTTCACCAACCGCCATTCATTCTCATGTTTGAAATCTTTACCTGTATCTACATGATATAATTGATGCGCCGTAGCCATGATGTCCTTATCTGAGTGTCCACTTTTCCAATGATTGACGGCTTTAGTGTGGCAACCGACAAATTTTTGAAGATCAGCATTCAATTTATTAAAATGAGATTTCAGGGATAACCATGTCCTCGAAGGAGAGGCATCGTCGCGGTACTCCTCATATTGGGCTCGAATCTTATTCCAAAACAAATCTGACTTTTGCTCATTTCCCACGACCCGATCGGTAGAAACGTTGAGCCATGATTGAAGAAGAAGTATATTATCTTTACCACTCCATTTGGTGCGTTTCTTTCCGGATTCTTCAAGATCAATATCATCTAGACCCCGTTGAGTAGAAAATTCAGGCTCATCGGGCATAGCCTCACATTGTGTACTTGAGACTTTTGAACTACTGCTGCTACCAGTAGGAGGTGCTTGGTATTGTGGTGGATACATGCAATATTGTGGATTGTTTGGATAAGACATTTGTGATGGATATGATCCCATTTGACCCTGAGGTTGGTTTTGATGGTAGAACGATTGTGGAAACATTTGATACGAAGGATTTTGAACATTACCACCGGTGTGAGGAGGTTGGTTTTGAGGGTGACACATCTGCGGATGTTGGCTTTGTGGTTGATACATTTGCGGATGTGGGTTTTGTTGTTGGAACATCGGCATAGGTTGGCTTTGCGGGCGAATCACCTGCGAATGTTGGTTTTGTTGTTGGAACACCATCATAGGTTGGCTTTGCAGGTGAATCATCTGCGGAGGTTGGTTTTGTGGCGGAAACATAGGCGAAGGTTGCAAACCTTCACTTGTAGGAGGTGTTTCATTGTCGAGCAGTGGATAATATTGCTCATAAGGATTAGACATTGTGAGAAATTTGAGAATTTTTGGACAAGAGAGAAATTGTGGGAGTAAATGTTGGTGTTTCAAATGGTCTACTGCACTATATATAAGGTAAAGAATCTGAGAATTGAAAAAACGGTCGGAGAATTGAAAAAACGGTCAGAAAACGGGCAGAAAAACCGGTCAAACCGGTCAATTTAAAAAAATTCAAAAAAAAAAAAGCCCAAACGGGCAGAAAACCGGCACCAGCCGGTGGGATGACCGGCTCAGCCGGTCACCCACTATATAATCTACTTTTCCTCCCTCACTCTCCATTCTAACCCTAGCCGCTCCTCTCTTCTTCCTCTCTTCTCTCACGCAGCTTCTCCTTCGTCCTCTTCTTCTCCTTCGTCCTCTTCTTCTCCAACCTCACCAACCGATCACCAAACATCACCAACCGATCACCTGCGTCCTCTTCTCCTTCGTCCTCTTCTTCTCCTTCGTCCTCTTCTCCTTCGTCCTCTTCTTCTCCTTCGTCCTCTTCTCCTTCGTCCTCTTCTTCTTCCTCACCAAACCCTCCTCACCGCCACCTCACGGCCTCCTCACCCTCACCACCGCCACCTCACGGCCTCCTCACCCTCACCACCCTCCTCACCGCCACCTAACACCCACAACCTCAAACAAAACCCACCTCTCTGCCACCAAACACCCACAACCACAACCAAAACCACCTCACCGCCACTGACCCGCCACCAAACAACCTTCACCGCCACCAAAACCGCCCCCTCACCGCAACCAAAACACACCCCAGCCGCCACCAAAGCTTCAATCTCGACCCAAATCGCCCCTCAAGCACTGGATCGGAGACATGCAAGCCTTCCTCAAGGGCCACCCTCTGCCACCGCCACCAGATCAGAGAAAATGAGCGGATCGGAGCTCCTGTTCTTCCCTTTCAGCTTCTGTGTTTTTTTATTTTTTTTCTATGTAAAAAAATTTATCTTCTGTTGTAAATAAATTTGTACATCTTCTTTCTTCTAAAACATTTCATTATAATTTTGTATTTATTTTATTGTTGAATAAAATTTCTGGAATTCTGGTTTAAGAGCAAGCACTGTGTTGATTTCCTTCATTCTGTTTCGTTTCCCTCTGGATTCAGTTGAAGCAAGTGAGAGAAAATATTACTTTTTAATGTTAAGGAACCAAAAAGCAGAGTTCCTTGCACAAGGAACTCTGCACTGTAGTTAAGAAACTAAAACTGCCACATAGATCAGCTCCAATGCTGCAAAAAATAAGAAACGGTTCCTTAGCAACTCCAACTGGTCTAAGAAACCAGCGTTGGAGTTGCTCTAAGACGTATATATATATAGTGTATGTAGAGAGTCCCTCTGCGACAGCAGAATTGTATAACCAGTTACAGCCCGAATGTAACTGGGTAAATACGAGTTGTTGGCATGTAACCGGTTGCAATAGGCATTAACTCTTTACATGGTTTTTGAAATTTTGTTTCTAGTTAGGCGGTAACCAATTACAAGAAAATGTTTCGTGCGTGGTGCATTGGATCCCACGTCGTGCCACACAACATTTTCTATTTTAGTGAGTATGATGGATGTATATGCTCTATTTCTAATTGTGGATAACTTTTTTCTTTCCAATTCCTTGGAGAAATTTCAACGAAGCAGCAATCCCTCTTATCAATAATCAACCCTACGTCCCACCGAAAATAATGGGCTGCGGTCACACCTACCAAGTAAAAATCAGAGCCCCACTTATAGTACGTCATTTAACATAAAATAAAATTTTTAATCAACATCATCTAATAATAAATAAATGCTTGCCTGAGCCCACAAATAATGTAGTAAGACAGCAAATAATTTAAGATTCATGTCCACCATTCGTTGGGGAAATTACACACGAAGCAGCAATCCTTCTTACTGCCACCGACAATTGTAGATACTCCATATAGCATAAACTAAAATCATTAATCAACGTCATTCAATAAATGCAGGAGTAAAGTTATATTCACACCTCATTAAGAGGTGGAAAGAGGGGGAAGATGAGAGAGATAGAAAGAATCCAGAATGGGTAATGATATATACACACCTCCTTTTGTATACACTTTATTTCCACTTATTTTTATTTCTATCTCTCTCATCTTATTATCTATCATATCTTATACTTTCTCTCTCTTACTTTTTCTTTTCTTCCTAGAGTAAAGTTATGTTCACACCTCTTAAATGAGGTGGAAAGAGGTGGAAGATGAGAGAGATATGATGAAAAGAAAAAGTAAAGTTATGTTCACACCTCTTAAATGAGGTGGAAAGAGGTGGAAGATGAGAGAGATATGATAAAAAGAAAAAGTAAGAGAGAGAAAGTATAAGATATGATAAATAATAAGATGAGAGCAGTGTTATCAGACTCGGACCGGACCGGCCGGTTGAACCGGTCTGACCGTGAACCGGTAGCATGACCGGTTTGAGTCACTGATCAGATCGGGCATGCAATCGAACCGTTACGAACCGGAGTGAACCGGCCGGTTTTACGAAAAACCGGTGACTCGGCCGGATTTGAATGAACCGATGAGTCATTTAATGAGAAAAAGAAGAGGATTTTTTTGAAAGTTGAAAAGAAGAAGATGAAAAGCTTGATTCTTTATCCCCATTCACATCAGATGATTCTCTCTCTGTACTGTATGTAATGAAGAAGAAGGAAAAAGTGAGATCTGAATCTGGAACAACAGATTAAGGAAAGAGTTGTAGAGAAACATATTTTTAGATCTATTTTTCTGAGATTGTGAAGAGAGAGAGGGAGATGCACGTTTGCCAAAATGTGACAGTAATATGTGGAGATTATGCTTTACAGCTATAATGGCCGGTTCAAGTTCAAGTTTTCATTGAATATAATATCACTAACAAATAAAGGACAAGTCAAAATTATGTCAACAACACATACTAATTGGGCCAAAGTATACAAAATGAGACTTGGGCCTGTTACCATCTTCATGCTGTTAGGATTGTTTAAAAAAGAAATCTTGGACGAGCAACATATACGTAGAAACCAATAATATATAATACAAATATATAATAAAAAATCATAATACTTTATTCATAAATTATAAAAAATATATTTTTTATACTAATAAATTCGATTGTTATTTGGATAAAATATTCAATTTTATAGAGTATGAATTTATTCAATAATATTATCTTATTATATTATACATTTTGAATATTTTGTAATGTACACCGAGTCAAACGGTTCAACCAGTGACCCAGTGGTTGAACCATTGACTCATTGACCCAGTGCCTCGACCGAGTCGATCACCGGTCCGAGTCTGATAACACTGGATGAGAGAGATAGAAATAAAAATAAGTGGAAATGAAGTGTATACAAAAGGAGGTGTGTATATATCATTACCCCATTAGTGATGTGGTTGTTAGCTCACAACACACATGTAAAAAATGTGCACTTGCTAGGCCGACCAAAACAGTTCTATCTAACTCCCATCAGTTTTATTTAACGTTATGGTTAAGTATAAGGACGATGGATCTAGTGAGAGGGGGGTTTCTTACGTGAGAGTGAGAAGAATGATTTTCAGCTTTTAGATCTAAATTAATGGTTCAGATTAAAACCTTCTTAAAAAATACTCACGTGACTTTCCTTTCCATTTTTCATGTATTTGCAAAACCCTATTTTCCTCTACCTTGTTTCACGCCGTCACCGCTCACCACTGGGTTCTCTCACAAAACTGACATTTTTCATGGCTTGCAAACTTGCAGTATTCAGGGGCGGGTTAATATCCCCAAATTTGTTGCTGCTATTTGTCAAAAATAAAAAAGCTTTGTGAAGCAAAAATCTATATGCGATGGTGCAGTGAAGAGTTATTTGCTAAATTGATAATCAGATTGATCACAACCATCCATGGCCATTGACTTCAATTCTATCCCCAATTTGATTTGTTTGGTACATTTATAACTTATAACTAATTGAGTAAAAGATTCAACAATGTTGCAGGCCTTCAATGGATGTGGGTGCATTGGCGGTGTGATGGGGGAGAAGGTTTTAAATCTCATCCATTCATTTTCATCTAATCATTGATAATTATTCCTCTCACTTTCACATAAAAACCTCCCTCTCACTAGATACTCCCACTAAGTATAAGATGTGATAATGAAATGTTTAAAAAATTAAGTGTGTATGCCCTCTATTATTATAAAAAAAATGAGGTGTGTATATATCATTATTAGTTCCAAATACACCACACGGTTGCTATCCAGATAATCCAACCTTTATTCCTTTTCTCAACCCAAATTATAATTTAGTGAAAAAATCACAACTCAAACGTAAATATAGATGTTCACTATGGGGGCAATGTAATACAATGCACTAGATGAAAACTAGATTAAAGTGATAAACAATAAAATCTATTTTATGAAAATGGATGTGTGTACGTGGGGGGCAATATATTACAGGTAGAAGCTGGAAAAACATTTTTCCAAACAAGGGTGTGCAAGAAACAATGTTTTCAGTAACAATCATTTTCGTCATTAAAAGCTTACAAAATTATCACTATGAGTATTTTATGACGAAATTTGTAATCTTCACTCGTCACTAATATTCAAGTCACAAATACATTAGTGACAATATTTTTAAATCTCAGTACTAATGTTGACTTTTATTGTGATGATAATATTTTCACTAATATTTATACGCAATAATGACAAAAAAGTCGTCACAGTTGCAAATATCAATAGTGACTACTTAATCATCACTAATTATTTTGTAAATTTATGACAAATATAAGTCGTCACAAATACAAGGTATTTATAGTGACTACTTCATCGCCACTAATAATCTTATGCAATAATGACAAAATATATGTCCTCACAAATACTACTACAAGAAAAAAGGTTAGCCAAAAGCCAACGCTACAATTGGTTTAGCGTCGACTTATTGTTAGTGTTGTGGCTGACTCTACAAGGGTCAAAGCTAAAATTTAGAGTCGGCATTTTAGTTACTCTAAATTTAGCACTTTACAAAAACGCTGACACTAATGTATTTTTTTCCTGATGAGAGGGATATATATATATTATATCATTATTTTATATTTTAATAATCAAGTTCTGTTATTAAAAAGAATACTACAAGTAGAAATTGTATTGAATTGATAAACTATTAAAAAAAACACATTACTAGAACATTTTATGAAAATTACGTGGGGCAACTACACCCTCCTCTCATAAATTGCATTCGTCATTCTAAACCAAACAAGCATTTGTTGCAGTTGTTATTTATTGCTCACACAAGGTACTAATAGGAAAAATATTATTTAATGTTTTCTTGAAATGTTAAGTGGATAGATATATAATAACACATTTTTTCTTCAAAGTGAACAGTTAATAAAGAATGGAAATAATAGATTAGTCATATTAATAAGGGTGCCTCCATAGTACAGAAGAGAACAAAACCAGAAGAAAAGCAACACACACAACACACACAGCAACAAAACGAGAAACAATGTAACCAAACCTTACAACAAAAAAACAGCACAAAACTTGCCTTGGAGTCTGCATTTATTAGATGACGTTGATTAATGATTTTAGTTTATGCTAAATGGAGTATCTACAATTGTCGGTGGCAGTAAGAAGGATTGCTGCTTTGTGTGTAATTTCCCCAACGAATGGTGGACATGAATCTTAAATTATTTGCTGTCTTAAATCAGAGCCCCACTTATAGTACGTCATTTAACATAAAATAAAATTTTTAATCAACATCATCTAATAATAAATAAATGCTTGCCTGAGCCCACAAATAATGTAGTAAGACAGCAAATAATTTAAGATTCATGTCCACCATTCGTTGGGGAAATTACACACGAAGCAGCAATCCTTCTTACTGCCACCGACAATTGTAGATACTCCACTTAGCATACTCCATTTAGCATAAACAGAACTTGATTATTAAAATATAAAGATAATGAGAATATATACATCACTCTCATTCAGGAAAAAAAAAAATATTAGTGTCAGCTTTTTGTAAAGTGCTAAATTTAGAGTTGCTAAAATGCCGACTCTAAATTTTAGCTTTGACTCTTGTAGAGTCAGCCACAACCCTGACAATAAGCCGACGCTAAACCAATCATAGCGTTGGCTTTTGGCTAACCTTTTTTCTTATTGTAGTGGTATTTGTGAGGACTTATATTTTGTCATTATTGCATAAGATTATTAGTGGTGATTAAGTAGTCACTATAAATACCTTGTATTTGTGAGGACTTGTATTTTTCATAAATTTACAAAATAATTAGTGATGATTAAGTTGTCACTATTGATATTTGCATATGTGACGACTTTTTTTGTCATTATTGCGTATAAATATTAGTGAAAATATTATAGTCACAATAAAAGTCAACCTTAGTACTGAGATTTAAAATAATTGTCACTAATGTTTTAGTGACTTGAGTATTAGTAACGAGTGATGATTACAAACTTCGTCAAAAAATACTCATAGTGACGATTTTGTAAGTTTTTAACGACGAAAATGATTGTCACCGAAAGCATTGTCTATTGCACACCCTTGTTTGGCAAAATGTTTTTCCAGCTTCTACTTGTCTTGTAATATATTCCCCCCACGTACACACATCCATTTTCATAAAATAGATTTTATTGTTTATCACTTTAATCTAGTTTTCATTTAGTGTTTCATTGTATTACATTGCCCCCCATAGTGAACATCTATATTTACGTTCTAAAATGTTTGAGTTGTGATTTTTTTACTAAATTATAATTTGGGTTGAGAAGAGAATAAAGGTTGGATTATCTGGATAGCAACCGTGTGGTGTAGCCGAAATATGAAGGTGTTTAAGGGTGGAAATGTCGACATATCTGCTCTTGTACTACAATTTGTTTCTCGTTGGGTAGCAATATGTAGGGCTATGTGATGACCGTGGGTGCCTTAGTGTCAGAGGAAGGTTTGCTATTGCTGGAATAAATTGAGGAGCTTGAATTGTCCCCATTGGGCAATTATTTCAATAATTTCAATTTAGTTTCTGTTTTTTAACCCTCACTCTTTTTATGTCTATACTCTCTTATTTTTAATACATCGGAAAAGATCTATACTCTCTTATGTATATTAATAAGAGTTGGAGACCCTTTATACATACTACTTTTAATGCATTTTTTCATGAAATAAATTTTATTATCGGTCACTTTAATCTAATTTTAACAGCTAGCGACATATGCGGCTCATTAAAGTAATAACAAGTTAACAACGTAACTAATCCTAACTGAAATCATATATGGTTATTAGCTCACCTCATACTTAACCATAACGTTAGATAGAGCTTTTTTGGTCGGCCTAGCAAATCACATTTTTGAGATGTGTGGTGTGAGTAGGGGTGGAAATAGGCCAGCCGGCTCGTCAGGGGCCTATGGCTCGGCTCGTCTGAGGCTCGGCCTGACTCGTTTATTAAAAAGGTCAGGCTTATGCTTTTTAAAAGGCCTATTTAACTAAAAAAGTCAGGTCCAAACAATTTAAAAAGCCTATTTAGCCTAGGCCGGCCTACGTATATATTATTTTTATTAATAATATAAATAAATATAATTTAATTATATATAATTTTTTTTTAAACTGATGTATACTTTAGTATAAAAGAAAACCCTAGGTCCTTATCCTAACCTAGGTTAGAAACGTTCCAAACATATTCAACATAGCACATCCTCAGCCACACAGGACACAGGCTGCAGCCAGCCGCCACTACCGATCTATCGCTGCCAAATCCACCTCTCCTCCAATGATATAGGTTTAGTTTTTGAAATGCAATGATACAGGTTTTTTTTATTTGAAAAGAAAGTGCAATGATATATAAAAGGCTTATTAGCCCGTCTAATGACCTTCTTTTGATAAAATTGTCTGTTAAATAGGTTTTTAAGAAGGCT
This sequence comes from Lotus japonicus, assembly GCF_012489685.1. Lineage (NCBI taxonomy): Eukaryota > Viridiplantae > Streptophyta > Magnoliopsida > Fabales > Fabaceae > Lotus > Lotus japonicus. The sequence continues at coordinate 115,901,847 of NC_080041.1, read as the reverse complement.
TGTAGGCCAGGCCAGGCCCTAGAAAAGGCCAGGCCAAGCCATAAAATTTGGCCTATTAATAGGCCACAGGCCAGGCTTGGGCCACGAAAAAAAAATGCAGGTTAAGCCTAGACCACGCAAAGCTTGACTCGGCTCGGCCGATTTCCACCCCTAGGTGTGAGCTAGCACATCACTAATGAATGAATGAGTCGTGAGCGGAGGGACTTGAAAATGTTGTCAAGCTTGTTGCAGGGGTGGACCAGTGCTGTTGTTATCCCCTTCCCTTTTCCTTTTAGCATCTCTATCTATCTATATTTATATTTTGACAATTGACACTTTTTTTCCTGTTTAATTTAAGTTAGCACTCCTTGTACTAAATTTAAATACAAAAGCTCGACTTATAAAAAAACAATAACGTTGGCGTCTCGATTATCACTCATAAGAATTTATTTTTTTTAAAGACAAAGGAAATATAACATTAAAATATAATAATAGGCTCCATTGTGCCAATAATGAACAGAACATATATACTAGCCACACAAACTTGGCCACTATTGCAACAAGCACACCTGGAGAGATTCAGTCCTAGTAATTAGTGCCACCTAACCCACGTTCATACACAGCAAGGATTTAAATAGCCAGCATTACCAGCAATGATAATATGAGTCCCTGCATATATCTATATATAACAGAAAAACGAGTATTTTGCAGTAACTTGATTACCACTAAGTGTGAGTACAAGGTATTAATCGGTATCGGCAGTGAATACTTTGAGCTGACGAAAGAAATAGTAGTTCATACATCGATCCCATCCCATGGCAGGCATAACTTCAATTATTGAATCTTGTAGAATCAAACGTAACCGCCCTGAATACATTCCGGGCCGCATTCCGGACTCAACCTACGTGCGCATCTTGGACACCACCCTCCGCGATGGTGAGCAAGCCCCTGGCGCTGCAATGACGCGTGACCAGAAACTCGAGGTTGCCCGGCAGCTCGTGAAGCTTGGCGTGGACATCATCGAGGCTGGGTTCCCTTCAGCGTCAAAGGAGGATTTCATGGCTGTGAAAATGATAGCTGAGGAGGTTGGCAATTTGACTGATGATGATGGGTATGTTCCTGTCATTGGAGGAGTGTGCAGGTGCAATGAGAAGGATATTGCCACTACATGGGAGGCTCTCAAGCATGCAAAAAGGCCAAGGATTCTTACTTTTATAGCAACCAGCCCCATTCACATGGAGCTCAAGCTCAGAAAGAGTAAAGATCAGGTGCTTGAGATTGCACGAGACATGGTGAAGTACGCCAGGAGTTTAGGTTGTACTGACATCGGGTTTGCTGCTGAAGATGCTGCAAGGTTAGTTGCACTAAATTAATTCATGTTATTATTTAGTGATTAAAATGACAATTATATTTTTATTTCACATATACTAAACTAATCGATATTAATTAGGAAAACCAAGATAACTATTTAATTACTTTAACAAAAATAAGTCACCTAAAAAAGTATATCTTAAAGTATACTAGTAAATTTGACTTTTTATATATGCATTCTTCTATCTGCATGGAACTAGATCGGACAGAGAGTTTCTTTATCAAATTTTGGGAGAAGTTATCAAGGCTGGGGCAACAACTTTGACTATCCCTGACACTGTGGGCATAGCAATGCCATTTGAGTATGGAAAACTGATTGCGGATATAAAAGAAAATACTCCAGGGATAGAAAATGCTATCATTTCAACCCATTGCCACAATGATCTTGGACTTGCTACTTCTAACACCATTGAGGTATATATAATCACAACTTTATCAGTTACAGCATCACGCGCGTGCTTCTTGAAAACAAGTTATAATAAATAATTTTTTTAGGGTTAATGGTCAAATTAGTCTCTTAGTTTGGAAGGAAATTTGATTTTAGCCCATCTGAAGAAAAATTACGTTTAGTGGCCGTAAAAAACCCTAGTAACTATAAGAAAGACTGCCACAAAATGTCATTTTTCCTCAAATGAGACTAAAATCAAATCTGCTTCCTCCAGATTTGGCTGGGTCTCCTCCATGCCATTCCACAAGTTGCAGTGGCTGTTTAGTTGCCCTGGTCAGGAGTGGGTGCGTCAGGTTTGCAGGACACTTGGTGTCGTGGGTTTTGTTTGGTTTTGGTGGCTCTTCGGTCTGCTCCTTTTGCTTCTGGTCAGGTGAGGCAGGGTAGATCTGTGGAGTTGTTGAGTCTGGGGTTTTTTGTTCCATTTGGCTGTTAATGTTTGTTGCCGCTCCACGCTATTGCTTTTCCTTCTGGCGATTTTTGAAGCTTCTATTTGGTTTGGTTGTTCTTCTTTGGGTTTTATGGCTGCATCTGTCACTGTGATTCGTGCTTTGAAGTTAGTTGTGGTTCTTGGGTTGATCTTGTCTCTTTGAGGTGTTGTTAGGGTCCGTTGTGTTAGGCGTTTTAGCATGTGTGTATGCTTGTGGGGTTGCCATCGAGGTGTTTTTAGGTATTTTATGTTTGAATTGGGTCTTTGCCGACTTATTGACTTGCTTTAATTTGATTACTGTACCCATGTTGAGAGGACATATTTCTCAACACTATCTATCAATATATTTTGCTTTCAAAAAAAAAAACTTAGGGACTAATTTGACCATTAACCCATTTTTTTACTATTTTAATTTTGAAAATTAGAAAACAATTTTTTGATATGACCTACATATCCAATTTTTTTATAAAAAATAATATTTTGAAATATATATATTATTATTTTTATAAAATAAAATAAAATATTTTTTAAAAAGCTAAACTTTATAAGTAGACATTTCATTTCCTTTTTTTGGAAAAAAAAATCGATTTTTTTGTTGTTTTTAGGGTGCTCGTTATGGGGCAAGGCAATTGGAAGTAACAATTAATGGTATCGGTGAAAGGGCTGGTAATGCTTCACTTGAAGAGGTAAGTAGCAATCTTCTTTTATCCATAAGCATTAATAATGAAGTGTACTTATGCAAATTTCATTTGAATGTACACTCTGTCCAAATAGTTAATTTATGTGAAATAATTAGAATTCATCACTTGATTGGTATTGCATGCAACTTGTTTCTTTTGTAAGAAAAAAAAATGGTATTGCAGCTTCAAATTGAAGTCCAGGTTCGGTCTCTGCACTTAATTTGATCTCCAAACCTTGAGCTTAGGAAATAAAAACTCCAAATTGAAGTCTTAGATGAACTAATTGAAATTATCCTTTCCATTTTCTCTTCGATATTGATCCCTATTGATTGCTACCTCATCGTATTTTCAAAGTAATCAAATACATAACTAGCAGCCATTTCAACACCTTCTAACCACCTGAATAACATATTAGACACATATTAGAGGATTCATCACTAGAAAATACAACCATGAAGTCTTCTGCTCCCTTGAAAATCAGGTTGTTGTGAATAACATATAAAAGCCAATTCTTTTTTTTCCACTACTATCAGCGTGTCTGTAGTCTCAACATAATTATCGTCATTTTTCCATTACATGTTTAACTTTTCTGGAACAAATTTGATTATAATCTACATTTTTCCCCCTCCAATTGTTCCAATTCGTCGATTAAGTTGGTCGCTTTACTTGCCCCTGTTAGCTGTTCTTTTATCTTAGTTTTGTTCTGTTTTTTGCTGTTTTTTCTTTTATTGTTTGTTATGTTGTTTTTGCTTGTTTTTTACTCTATAGCTTGGATTCTGGTTCATGTGGGGAACCTTGTCCACACACTACTAGAAAACACGGGATTTAGCGTTGGTTACATAGCCGCGGTTTATTGAAACCACCGCTAAATGTTTTCCTTGGAGGCGGTTGATGGGAAATTTTCTCAAGATTTTGTTTTTTTTTCTCACTATATTTTTTAAGATTTACAATTTTTTATCATCCAAATCAGGTAGAATTGTGTCAAATAAGCCAAAAGAAATGAAAATAGATCGAGGTCGATACTTGCCAAGGAACTTGATTACCTCAAAACAAATAAAAAGCACATAAATTATAAATATGAAAAATTTCTTCAATAATACATGGTCTTAAACTTTATCAATAATATGGTATCACTCATTTCCTCATTTTGTTTTTTCATTCAAGGTTGTGATGGCCCTCACATGCAGGGGGAATGATATCTTAGGCGGTCTACATACTAGGATTAATACAAGGCACATATTAAAGACAAGCAAGATGGTTCTATTTCGAGACCTTACTTTTTTCTGAGTTTTTGGTCTCTTTTACTTACCTTTATTTAACTAAAATTTTCATAATCTTTATGAATAGGTTGAAAAATACTCTGGTCTACATTTACAGCCTCACAAGGCTCTTGTTGGTGCTAATGCTTTTCTTCATGAAAGTGGCATCCATCAGGTTGGTGATGTTTATTCCATTTATCATTGTCTTTCTAAAGACTAATGTTTATATATGAATTTTCACTTACATATTCTAAAGACTTATTTCTACAAGTGGTTCTATATAGGGGTTATTATCAGTTGTTTTCATTCCTTTTACATGTTCCATTTTCATCCAATGAATTATAGTCTAAGCTTTTATAAAAGCATTCTTCGATAATTTATTCTTCACAGGATGGAATGCTAAAACATAGAGGTACATATGAAATAATATCTCCTGAGGATATTGGTCTTGACAGATCCGTTGGAGATACTATTGTATTGGGGAAGCTTAGGTAAATCATTTAATTTTTCATCAAATGTCCATGTAAAACATCACTGACTTGGCTTTTAATTTCTTTCATATGTTTTATCCCTTTTGTTAACATTTGCATACCAATTGATGCAGTGGGCGTCAGGCATTGAGAAATCGACTTGAAGAGGTATTCAAGCATTGCACTTGAAGTCAACGTACAGAAATAAATCAAATAATAATATAATCATTCATATGACTCTTAGCTAATAGCTTAAGTTTTTAGCATAGTAGTTGTTTCACATGATATCAGAGTCACTGTCACTAGTTACGCGGTTCATAATTCAATCATTGCAGTTATTTAGATCATGATAGTTGAATTAAAGCACATGATATCAGAGTCACTGTCACCCCCTATTTTTCTAATAAAAAGTTGAATTAAAGCACATGATAATTGAACTTGTGCATTCTCCGCAATCAAGCCCAAACAAACAAGCTCAAACAGGCTCTTGTGTGATGACACATGTTAGAAATAATAATATTAAATCATTTATTCATGAGGCTTTAACCAGTTTAAACTTTTGAAATAATTAGTTGTTTGACGGTGAATAGTGTATTTTAGTGTTTCTATGTTTCATGAATTAATCTTTATTATTACAGCTCGGCTATAAACTTAAGGATACTGAAGTTGAGAGTGTATTTTGGCAATTCAAAGCAGTGGCCGAAACAAAGAAGGTTAAGTACTAGTATTATTTCCTTTTTTCCTTTTGAATTTGCAACAACCACACATGAGAAATAATCCCTCCATTAAATTCAAAGCATAATTATATTTTATTATTTGTATTCACTATTCAGACATATTTATCTTCTGATTATTTGACTTTAATGTTTCATGTCCTTAGAGAATTACTGATGCAGACCTCAGAGCTCTAGTGTCTAATGAAGCATTGGATGCACAACCTATTTGGAGGCTTGGTGATTTGCAGGTGATTTAAACAATGCTTAATTTGAAACTAGATATTTGATCAAATGGCTTTTGATTATTTGAAACAATTAAACAAAAATTGAACTAATCAAATCTATCGATGTAGGTGACTTGTGGAACTGTGGGATTTTCAACTGCCACTGTCAAACTTTTCTCAATAGATGGAAGCATGCATTTTGCTTGTTCCATTGGTACAGGACCCGTGGATTCAGCTTATAAGGCTATTAATCACATTGTCAAGGTTTGAAATTCATTAAGTGACTTGTGCTCCATTTTGTTTGATTTTGAAAGCTATAGTGGACACCTCTTTGCATGTGTAGCATTTAACCATTTTTATGGTAGAGAAATGCTAGCAACACACTATTTTAAACATACCCCTAACACAATTTCTTGTGATTGGTTTAATTTTTTAAAATTCAACACAAGTAAACACTCACTTTGGCTCTATCTTTCCAACATTATCTCTTTTATCACTTAAAATGAAATTAGATATGAGACCCATATAATTTTGTGGACCGCACATGAATTTCAACCTATAAAAGAGAGCGTGCTGAAATAAGTATTGGTAGCTCTCCTCTTCATTGTTTTGTTTAGTCTAGATCCTCTGCAGAGTACTGCAGCAGAGGTTGTCTAAGCTTCCTCTGATTTCAATAACTAATAGCTAACGTTATTATGAATGAAAGCAATTGATTAAATTAAATATTTTAAGGTGATTTATTGTATATCACTATTGGTATACATGATGGAGGAATATGATATTACTTAATGTAGGAACCGGTAAAACTTGTCAAGTACACACTAGGTGCAATCACAGGATGCATGGATGCAACTGCTACTACAAGTGTTGAAATTTCCCATGAAGATATGAATCATCCAATATTCAGGTATTTTGAATCCAACAACTATAGCTAGTTGTTTTATTTTTTTTGATAAGCAAATATGTATATTGATAGTAATTTCTGTTTTTTCCAATCGTGCTTATACAACATTGACATTTTGTTTTTGTAGTGGGACTGGAGGTGGAACAGATGTGGTTGTTTCTAGTGTTGAGGCTTATCTTTCAGCATTAAACAACATGTTACGTTTCTACCAATGATTCATATCTCCTACAAGAAATCCGATTTCTGAATAATAAAGTCGACAATTTGTATTAATGTTGTAGGCGTACTCAGCTAAACAAACAGACTCATAAGTTTGTTAATAATTTCAGATTCAAATCTGTTCCCATTTTGTAATAAAATTATCTTATGATTCAATTTGGTGGCGGGATATTTTTAAATTATGTTTTGCGGGTGATGAGGGGGGCTGTTGGTTTGATAATGGGGTGTGCCGGAGAGTGGGGAATGGGAACTTAACCCGGTTTTGGAAGGACTCTTGGTGTGGAGGGACTCCTCTAAATATTAGCTTTTGTAAGCTCTATCACTTATCTCTTGCAGAAGAATGAACTCATATTAAACTTGGGAAAGAGGGTGGAAGGTGTATGGACTTGGTCTTTTATAAGGAGGAGGAATCCAAGCACTCGGGAGAACTTATTAGTGGCAGATCTGTGTAACTTGCTTGAGAGTGTGCCATTGTCGGAGGATACCAATGATTCTTGGAGCTGGACAGCAAATCCGGAGGGCCAATACACAGTACAAACAGCTTACAAGTTTTTACGGGCTTCTTCAAATGAGTTTACAGATCCCATTTTTCATTTTGTTTGGGAACTGTGATAAAGTTGTAAACCCAAAAGCTAATAGAAGCCATAGCAAAGAGTAAAGGTTTACATTGTAAAAAGTTAATTGAACATTACAAAGACACTGATACTTATACACAAGACTAACTCTTCTAACTAACTAGGAAGTATTTGAAGATTTGGTCCTTGCACTCTAGCTATATTCTAATAGACTGGGCGCTCCTTCGAATATCTCCATATTCGTTTGGAGAATTGTGCTAGATTGCTTGCCTTCTAGAGTTAACCTTCACAAGAGAAAGATCATTTTATCAGCAGAGGAAGCGTGTTGCCCCATTTGTTCCCATGCTCTCTTGTTACAACACTACTGTCCCTTCATGAACTTGAAGCAGAATCTGATGTTCCAATTCGTGTGGTTCGCGGTAGCTTGGAGGAATTGGAACCATTGGAACGGTTTGATTGTCAACAGTGGGACGATACAAGAAGGGATGGTTCTGTTAGAAAGAGCTCAACATCAAGCATGGCTTTGGCTTAAGGGGAGGATCAAGGGATTTCATTTCTCTTGGTATGAATGGATTTCAGAACCTAAGGGTAGTTTTAACATAAACATTTGAAACACAGCGTTATGTTTTTCTTCTTGGTTTCACTTTTTTCAGCCGAACTAAAATGTACTTTTATAAGTAGCTTAGGCCTAATCTATTATTAAATCAGAAGTAGAATGTGAGTATGTCACTTTCATCTTAAGAAACGCATAGCAACATTTGGTATTTCTCTTTACTCTTTCCCTCCTCCTTTTCCGATTTCTGTCTTGTTCATTATTTTTTTCACAAAGCAAACAACAACTTTATGTATTACAAAGCCAGAAGTAAAATGCAATTATGTCACCTTCATCTTACGATAAGCACAACAACATATGGTATTTCTCTTTATTCTTTCCCCATGCTTTTCCGATTTCTGTCTTGTTCATTCTTCTTTTTTCACAAAGCACCGCAACAACCTTATATATTACGTACAAAACCAATCGTCCCATTGATGACAAAGTAGAGAACCTAGTTACCCTCATCGTCCTCAATAATGGAACCCTTCCTTGGTGCCTCGGGCAAAGTTTATTGATGTTAGTGTAACATATCTGAGTGTGTTTTCTTCTCTTCATTAAGGAATGGTTTAAACATCATTAGTATTCCAAGTCCTTCAACTAAATTCATTATAAAGAAGATCATATGTGTGCCTGCAATTAAATATATAACTATAAGTTGCAAGTAATTACATATGAATCGGCTCAAACGAGTTAGTTGAACATCATACCTGGCAGGAAAGAAGCATGCATCCGCTTTTGTGTCCAAGTTAATCTGGATTGTCAAAATTCAAGACAATAAGAAGAAAGTTGAAGATTGTTTTCAAAATATCCAACTTTAAATCAGATAATATGTGTATTAAAACTTCTACTGTTGAAAAATTTGTCAACTTAAAATTGATCAAAGTAGAGTAAGTAATTTCTATGAACTCTTATTACACAGATAATTGATCAAGGTATACATTGACAGATAAAAGTTTAAGGATGTCCTCCATATTAGTTAGAGATATATCTAAATAAGTCCTTATAGAGGGTAGATAAGTCAATCGTCACCCTTGAACTAGCTTTGGTGGTGGATTTAAACCCTGAACATTTACAAACTTAATATTAAGTTTTAGCTGAAGATAAATCAAATCAATCTATGTGATGAAACATATAAAATCTTTACATTAATCTGTTAGTTTTATAGCAAGCATCACTTGAAGAGATCTACATTCACTATTTTAAATTACAACAAGTCAAATAAAAGCGGAAGAGATCAAAGGAATACTCACAAGGCACCACCTACAGCAGGGCCAATAGCTTTGAATAGGGACACACAAGTCACAGAAATGCCATTAGCTGCCCCCCTCTGGTTTTGTTTCTGTTTTCAAAATAAACATGTCATATGGTGGTGACCTAACAAAAAACAATTTCAAACTTCTTGTGGAAAAAAGAAGAATAAAATTATTTGAAAACTTACCACTGCTCTATTTTGCAAAATAAATAAACCAGTTATGATGGTCATCTGAAAAAAAAATAAAGTCAGTCACATTTGTAACATAGAGAACCTTGTAAAAATCAATTTAGTTGGACTCTTGCTTGTTTGAAAATCCTTCTACAATTATTTTTCAAAGCAAAATTAAGTTTAGGCAGAAGTTTATTTGAGTAGCTTATAGATGCTAGTCCAAACATGCTACAGTGAATCGCACTTAATATAGTTCAGTTTATTGTAAAATCTCATTATTACTCATGCATGATGAATGGTTAAATATGTAAAAAGAGGAGTACTTACAGACAAGATATTCTTCAGAATAGAAGCAACACTTATCACAGTGTATAGTGTTACGCCTGACAACATTGCTATAAAAGGGTAACTTTGCAGAAGTGGTATGGATAAGATCTGCATACAGTAGCTCATTAACAATACATATTTCAAATAACAAATAATGACATGCTGAATTGCAGAAGTTGCCACAATTAAATAAAAACTAACCCCTGTAATGCGGGAAATCCGAATAGGTCCACAAGCTTTTTCCACATATGGGTATAGGGTAAGCTGGTAGATAATAAGTAAAAGACCTGACAATTTGAGAGTAATTAAACTAAATATCAATTATTTAATAGGGTATTAAATAAAAAGGTTAGCGCGAAATGTAAACATATATTCATTGTTGTGTATTAAGTATGAGTAAGTCTCACATTTGAAGATAATGATAAGTTTGAGTGGTTTATAAGTGTGAGGACTCATACACCCATTGTCTTAAGGTTTTGGGTGAAAGATGTGGTGTTTGGTCCACTTATGGATTGCTCTTTAAAGCCCAATGTTGAGTTTTATCCCCTGAGTTTTAAACCATCTCCTTTGTTTGGCTCTTTCTTCGGCCCAACATGTGATATCAGAGCCGATGGTTGTTTGACCATGGGCCTCTGAGACTCAGGAGAGCACAAGCCCAGAATGATGGTCTCTAAGGTTCTGTTTGAGTACAAGCCCAACTTTCGTTTGAGATGGACTCACACTTGAGGGGGAGATTGTTGTGTATCAAGTGTGAGTAAGTCTCACATTGGAAGATAAAGATAAGTTTGAGTGGTTTATAAGTGTGAGGACTCATACACCCATTTCCTTAATGTTTTGGATGAAAGATGTGGTGTTTGGCCCACTTATGGTTTGCTCTTTAAAGTTCAATGTGGAGTTTTATCCCCCGAATTTTAAACCATCTCCTTTATTTGACCCTTTATTTGGCCCAACATTCATTTATCACTAGCAAACAAAAATAATTAGTAATTTTAAAAGAAGGGTAGAAACAAATGAATAAGTTTAATATGATTCAAGTGGCAATGAAACTACTGTTCCAAACTTATCAAAATTTTGAACTATGGTATACTTGCTTGTTTTTTATGTCTCTATTTTCTTAATAAATAGATAAAAAGAAGAATTAAAAGAATAACATCGTCCGTCAGTGTAAACATATTTTCCACAGTCATCTAATTGAATTCCGACACATTATGAAAATTATTCTTTCTCCTACATGGCATATTGTGATTGGTTGTCAGTGTAAAACTGTTTTACACTAACGATGCATATTCATTAAACTCTAAAAAAAACCTTGCTACAAAATTATAGAATAAAAGTTTAACAGGAAAAATGAATACAGAAGTCTATATAATTATAAAATCATACATAGTGACCCCCAAAATGAAAATATTAAACCTGTTGTTATCTGTTGCGCCAACAAAATATGATAACACTATCTTTTCTCATATCTTATCATGTCCATCATGTGTAAAAATTATCCTGAGGGGTGAGTCAGGATAGAACAAGATAGGATACCAGTTATATATTTTCTTTCAGTATCCTAACTCCAAAATTAATTTATTTTAATATTATATCATTTATAATAATATTAACTAATAAATATAAAATATTAATTTAACTAAAATAGAAAAAATAAAATTATTATTCATAAATAGTAAATTAGACTACTCACTTACAAATATTGATTTATTAATAATAATAATAGACTAATTTAATATTTTCATCTCTTATTATTTAAAAAATATGTATCTACGTATATAATAATTTAAATATAAATTACTTTTGAAATAAAAATATTTTTAATTTAGTTAATTTTTATTATTTATCACGTGTGACAATTAAGTGAAAACCAATTAGTTACAAATATTGATTTTTTAATAGTAATAGACTAATTTTCTATTTTCATATCCTATTATTTAAAATTATTTATCTTCTTATATAATAAATTATAATTTAAATATAAAGTACTTTTAAAACAATAATATTCTTAATTTAGTTAACTTTTATTGTTAATTATCACGTGTCACAACTAAATGAAAACCAATTGGTTCATAATTTTATTTAAAATATAGGTTATTTTCAAAACAACAAAATAGACTAATTAATAAAATTTAAATTAATTTTAGTTATTTTAAAATATACACTCATTCATGAAAATGTATAAAATTTTAAATTTAATAGAATGATCAATTTTTAAATGTATTTTTTATTCAAATATAAATTTGATACATTTTTCCTTATCATATCATGTCATTATCATATGCACCTCAAACACAGGATAAGATAAGAGTCTATCATGCTTTTATCCTATCTTTTTGCTATCATGTTCACATATTATATCTTGTCATAACCACCAAACGGGCCCTTAAGCACATGCATGATATGTTATGTGACAAAAAAGTCATTTGATACCAAAACATACTTATGTAGAGCTACAAAGCTATTGAGAATGGGATCCAAGATTAATAAGATCAACGAACTCATACTCTAAACAAACACTATTGTTGTCATGAACAAATGACTAGATTTTTGTATTAATAATTATTTGACTAATATTTGGAAACCCAAGTTAGTTGAATTATGGCCCTATGTATATCCATAGATTTTTTTTTTGGTACATCGGAAAATATATCCATATAAATTTATGTGTACTCTTTATGGATGGAAATTTAGTAAGGAAGTAAATATGCCCAACATTAATAAACCATTATTATAGGTTTCAGAGATGCACCTGATATTGCAAGAACATTACCAACAACATCAGTTGTGAAGTTCAAACCCCCCAGGCTTGGTGGACTGACAGCCCATAAAGAGAAAACCTGAAGACAATTAAAGGAATGAATTTTATTACTTATAAAAGCATAGATATATGGATAACCTCATTGGGTAAAAATGATACCTCTGTATAAGCCATGTCATGAAGTGAGAAAATACAATAAACAATGATAGACGACATTAAGGGCCAATTCATTAAGAGGTTTTCATTCTTTTGGGTTGTATTTCCTTTGTTAATCCTATTGCTTCCATTTTCTAAAGCTTCAGCATCATCTGTGCACTCATTTCCACCTTTGTGATTATGAAGTGTTTCCTGCAAGTAATTTAAAAAAATTTATCAATGAAGGAGACCGTAAGACATACAAGACCGTGCAAACAATGAAGACAAAATAAGTAGGGTAAAAGAGACAAAATCACCCAAAAATATCATCATAAAAGTGTTAAAACTAAAATCCACAAAACATTAATAGAAACATGCTGGCTAATGAGCAGATATGTTTGAACTTAATTGTGTTACATACCGGAATCCAAATACAGGCTATAAGAACTGGAATTGCTAGTCCTGATATTATAAAACAGGGCAAAAAGTATGGAAACCTGCAAAATGATTTGTATTTTTGACAAATAAAAATTCACATATTATTAAATGATAAAATGATAGAAAGACAAAGATGGGAGCCTAAATCAAATAAACTGCAGAAGAATTCCACTTACTTATCCCAAAAAGAGTCCTTTGGAAATATGTGCGGGTATTTCACTACGGGCTGCAATAAGAAATTTCCCTTAGTATTAGAGGTGCAAATGGAAAAACTGCACATAAATATTGTGTGCCATTACTTATACACAGACAAATACATTGTTTGGTTTCTTAATATCTAGTTTTAGTTTATTTTAGGAGGTTATATTTATTTTAGGAGTTGATATTTTATTTTGGTTTCTTTTAGATTAAGATTATCATATCTTTACAGCTACTCAGTGCCATGCATACAACCTTTTTAGTTGACAATGCAATTGTTGACTGCAATGTTTCCTTCCAGCTCACTGTGCAGCCCAAAATTGTAAAGACATAACCCGTCATTGAAAGTCTTTTGCCTAAGTCACCTGCATAATCAAAATCAACATAAACTACCACCTAGGGTTGGCACATGCCAGGCTTTAAGCCCTGTAACAATACCCTGTTTTTATTTGAGCTTAATGATTCCAAAAGTCCTCTTTTGATTTGAGCTCAGTGATTTTTGTTGTGCATGCTTGCTCTCCAATTCTACTCATAGAGTTCTTATCTTCTTGCCTATCACTCGCAGCACATTATCAGTCACGGAAAATAATATCGTACTATGTGCTTTTCATTCTGCATTGACATGCTTAGCATCACCCCAACCCACCTTCGGCAATAATGGTCGATTGACAATCCCACTGGCCAAGAAACTCCACCTTAACCTTTCAAAGATTAAGGCATTTGCCCTGTCAAGTTTCTCTATCTCAAACTTTAGAGAAGTCATCAAGAGGACCAAGATCTATTAGAAACAAATTGCTCTGATGCCACTAGTTAAGAATTTGTACGTACGTGCAGAAGTAGAAATTACACGGTGGAGAAATAATAATCTAAAGAAAGAAACACATCAGTTTTTGCCTAGACTAGGAAAATCTTATATTAACAAAGGATTTATGAAACAGTTAACCTGAAACTTTACCAAGACCGAAGAATAGGTCGATGGTAGGAATACGGGGAAGACCTTCACAGGTCAAGGCCATGAGATAGAATTTTCAGATTCTAATTCATAAATTGACTAAGTGCTCAGATTAGATCGAAGGTCGAAGGTCAAAGTCTCGTTCTTCCACTACTTAGTGAAAATCACAAACATTCAGTGAAGACTAGCAGATTTCGAATCAAAGACATGGAAACCACACCAAAGGAGCAGTTACACAATCTAAAGGCAACGAAGCAACCAATGGGAAGTTCTTCACGTCGAAGGACACGTGTGAAGATTCTGTAACTTGCCGGCTTAGAAGTAGTTTTAAATCTCCTCTATAAATAGTAGTAAGCACAATGTAATAAGGGTTCGCAAATCACCACTCGAAGCAACTCCCTAAAAAGCTACATATACATCCTATACAGGTGACATACAATGATCACAAGAATGCCTAAAAGTACGCCCTGTATGAACCACCTTTTCAATTCTATGCAATTTTAGTTTTGACTTAAATACTTTGGAGGTCCCTGAAATTATCTCCCGTACGAAAATAAGTCCCTGAAAAAAAAATTATGATTTCGAATCACTGAAATTTTTTTTTTATTCAGAATAGGTCTCTACTCGTGTTTCCAGCCTATGTGGCTTAATTTTTGCTGAGTCAATTATTCCACGTGACTTTTATATTTTTTTTTAAATACACATGGATTAAAAAAATAAAATTAAAAACATAAATTTAAAATTAAAATCTTATTGAGGAAAGGGGTCACTAACCTGATTGTTAGTGATTTAGGGATTTAGGTTAATTAGATTTAGGGATTTAGGGTTAATTAGGTTAATAAGATTTTAATTTTAATTTTAAATGTTTAATTTTATATTTTTTAATCCATTAGTATTTAAAAAAAAATAAAAGTCACGTGGAATTATTGGCTCACCAAAAATTAAACCACGTAGGCCGGAAACACGAGTAGGGAGCTATTCTGATTAAAACAAAAATTCCATGGATTCGGAATCCGAATTTTTTTTCAGTGACTTATTTTTGTATAGGAGACAATTTCAGGGACCTCCAGAGTATTTAAACCTTTAGTTTTTCATTTTCGTTTGCCTTTCATTTTGCTTTTTGATCTTTCTTTTCATTTGATCTTTATTGTTTTCTACACCAATCGAACGCTTTATTTCACATTCATGCACTTCACAAAACACATACATTTTCACTGATAATAACTCGAGGTTACGAATCTAGTCCCCTGATTTCCCTGTGAATTCTCTTATTTGTTTACTAAAATAACCGAGTTAACAAAAAACAAAAGCAGTCACACTCTATAGTCTATACCCAAAACCTCAATACACTTAGTTTCTCACACAGAACAATAGTTTGGATTTTTATGGCATAAACCTCAGTTCACAAAAAGTCTCACAAAAGCTTACTTTCTTTTAAATCCAAGTGCTTCTTATATAGCCAAAAAGTTGATCCTACAAGTTGCCAATTTCCATCGGCTCATGAATTGTAAGGTTGGTTCATAACTGTTTCAATATACCATATTGTTTCATGGTTATCTTTATTCTTACTCTCATTCTTATGTGCATATATACTAAATTCAAGACTTTTTGCAAGATGCATTTATACTTCTAAAGGCAAAAAAGTAACCACAGTACCTGAGCCAAATAGCCTCCCAATGCTGGGCCAATAATCAGGCCTATAGCCCAAGCTGCACTGACCTATGAAACAATATCACACTTCAAATTATTATGATGGAAATGCAGTTATGAGAAGTCACAATTGATAACTAGAGTTGATGATGAGGCATAATTACTGTAGAGAGTCCTATAGCTTGATCCTCTTCTCTAAAAAGTTCAGTAGCATATGCCTGTTAAATAAAGGAGTTAATATAAATATATGTGAATATATATATATATATATATATGAATTTGAGTCATTCAAACAGTCATGTATCCATGTGTGTAAATTCAGAAAATGTGTTCTGTTATGTTACTGGTGGATGAAAATTGAACTGCACAAAAAACGTACCTTTACTGGTCCAATTATACCATTACCACATCCTAGAAGAAATCTGGTGATAATGGCCATCCAAAAATTTGTACTAAGGCCGAATAGTGTGTTGAAAATGATACTGAAATGAAGGAAACATTGATAGAACATTACTAAAAGAAAGCATCCATTATTTCATTGACAAAATGACAAATCCAATATATAGTACTCACACTGACATAACCCCAACAATTAAAGCAGGTTTTCTACCATAACGATCAGAAAACAATCCCCAGCCTACAGATGTCAAGGCTCTACCAAGCATCAATGTCGATCCTACAACATTTTTCAATCATACATGTATCACTATATGAAGGACAGAATTAGACTTGAAAGAATGGAAAGAAATACAAAAAGTAGTAATCTTACCCACATAACCAGCATAAGTACTAATATCAGCCTCTGTTTTCGCAACATTGAAGTCCTTTACCTGAAAATAAATGTTGCATTATATTATTGAGTATGTATAATGTATATTATGTGCATCAGTGTACTTATTGATTCAACTAGAGTAATTGCAGTTATCAGTCACTCTGCAAAAGTGTTGTTGAGAGGAAACAGGACATGGTATAGTGCGGAAAACTGTGAAGGGTAGTTCATATAGTGAAGAAAATTAATCTTCATATTAATGTTAGTACTGATTCATCCTTTAAAATGAACAAAACGACATGGGAATAGATCAATATATTTGATTAATACTAGTGTATATGTTCAGTAGGAAGCAATCGACAATCACTTTTAATTTATCTCTAAAATAAAATATAAACTGAAATTGAACTTCAACTTGAAATACTCAATATATAAAAATTAAATCCCCAGCTGTTCATAGTAGCTAGATAGTTAAACTCACCATGAAATATAGGAATGGATAGAGACATGATATAGGTAGTGCTGCACAAGACAGATAAAAAGACAGTTCAACTGTTAGAGGAAGACATCAAACACTTATTTATTTTATCTTTTCAAAATATATATTAGATTGAAAATTCCATAAAACATTATTAAATTCAATTTTCCCACACCACCCACCCAGATAGGACACTCCTCTTTTGAGCTAGGTTCACACAATTCCAGACATCTAAGATACAGAAACACTGGTAATATTACAGTTTTTGCCAAAAGGATTAAAATGAAATTAGAGTAAAATGCTTACATGCACATATCATCAACATCCATATAATTAAAAGATTTAGAACTGATGCACCCTTTTTCAGCTCTTTTGCTTGATCCACCTTACAACCTGGGCAGTCCTTATAGTACTTCTTCTCCAACAATGGCTCTTTCATAATCTGATTCTCCATGTTTGTGAAGTGTCCCTCTTATCTATAACACTTCACATGTGCAGCATAAAAAATAAAAATGAATAATCAGAAAGAAGGGAAAAACCCAAAAGGTTGAGAAAACAAACATACAGCTATTACAGGAGAGTCTCTTGGAGCTCCAATTTCATGGGAATGTTTTGTTTTGTTTTTTTTCTTTTTCATTTCTCTTGGACTATATAAATAATAAATGAGTGAGATATTAATTATTAAAATACATACATTTATTTAGAAATTGTTACAGATCTGACTGCATTGGGCCACCACGTGAAGATTCCATTTTCCGATACTTCAACAAAAAATTTAGTATAAAGTTTCCTCGTGGCAAAACTTTATTGTGTGGCTTTGGTTGCTCTGTGCTGTTTTCTACTGAACACCTAATTTTATCATACCTTAATAATATTAACTTAATATAGCTTTTATATCTAAAATATATAAATATCAACACTCAAAATTATGATAATAATAATAATAATAATAATAATTAATTAAAATTTTCGAAAAATTATAATAATTATTAATTAAATAAATCCGAAAATAATAATAAATTCTAAAAACAAAATTAGATAATTCTAGAGAATGATCAATACATAATGGCTTAATTGCAACTTTGGTCCCTAACGTTTACCAATTTCACGATTTTAGTCCCTCACCTAATTTAATTACACAGATGGTCCCTGACTTTGCTGGTCGTCTGCAACGTTGGTCCTGCCATTTATTTGTTAACGGATGAGGCTTACGTGAATGTCCAATTGGAGAGAGAAAGAAGGATTGAAGAGAGAGGAAGCATGCGAGTTGCACGTGAGACCTGCAACGGTCATCTTCTACCCTCTTCCTCCTTAAAAAACAGAGCACCGTGAGGAAGATGTTTCGAAGCTTGAGATTGAGCGAAAAGGGAAGAGATAAAGAACGAACGAATCCCTGGAGGCAAGGAAGAAGATTGAATCGGTTGCTGGTCTCTTTCTCTCTCCAATTCAACTTCCACATCAGCTAAGTGACCATCCACTAAACCTTCTCCATTAACAAATAAACGGTAGGACCAACGTTGCAGACGACCAGCTAAGTCAGAGCTATCCGTGTAATTAAATTAGGTGGGAGATTAAAATCATGGAATTGGTAAACGTCAGGGACCAAAGTTGCAATTAAGCCATACATAATTAAAGGATTCAAATGTTAAGCGTTTGATCTTTTAAAATAATACTTCGGAATGATTCAAAGGAATATGCTATTTAATAGGGTAAATTAAAGGGAGGCTAGATGCACCAAACCTTAGGTAGACGGTTATAAATAGAGAAGGTTCTTAGTAGTAGAGGCATGTTCAATGAGTGAGAGAAAATAGTTGAATGAACACTTATGAGTTGTGGTTTCATCTTTGAATTATAATTTTAAAATAATAGATAAAGAGTCCGAGAAGAGGCGGATGCACGTTGCCACTTATGGAGCATTTTCCCCCACATAATTCTCATCAAATGTATGAGTAATATACTATTCATGTATTAAATTACTGCTTGCCTAAAATTTCATCTAACTAATTTGCCACCATCTGCCCCCAACCAAATGTTTAACTTGTGATTGTCTGTTTTTATTGTCTTATTCCACAAATTGAATTATAATTTGGACATTGACCTACCAGATCCTAATCAAGGATTCAATTTCAAATTAAGTAATAGAGAAGGACATATCATTCGCCCAATAACTTGAAAAGGAACACATAGAAAAAAATTGAAAATCAATGATTGAAACTTGTATCCCATTACAATCTCTTTATTTTTAATTTTAAATGTTTTTAAACTCTAATTTAATTATGAGATAACAAATTAATGGATTATATTGGTTAGTTGTGTAATTTTTTACGATGTACGCGTACATAGTAATAAAACTCAATTTTTAATAGTAATGTGTTATATTTTATACATATTTTGCCTCCACGATATGAAATTCTTAGATCCATTATTGATTGTGAGAGTCCTAAGTTTGGAAGGAAGAGAAGTTGCGGAAAATCAAAAGTCATTCGCTACCTTGCCTTAAACCTCAAATCCCACGCCCAACGTTTTCATCTTGAGGAAGAAGATATGGAGGAAGAAAGCATAGAAGAGGAGAAGAGTTGCATAAGAGCATCTCCAATGCTAGTTCTTATTTTTTAGTTCTTAACACTATTCATGTGGGCCCGTATTGCCACATGTGCTTAAGCAACTCTCAAGTAATTTTGCTCTAACCATGAGTTCTCAGTTCTTAGTTCTTATCACTATTCATTTGGTCCCACCAACCACATTATTTATACTTTTTTATTTCCATAAAGTAAAAAACAAAACTCATAAAGTAATAAAGTAATTTTGATGAAAGAGAAATAATTAATATTTTAAGCTAAGAACTCAAAAAGTAAAACACCTTATATAAAAACTCAGTTCTTATTTTTAAGAACTAAGAGCTTCATGTCAGCCCCTCCAATGGTAAAGTTCTTAGTTCTTAGTTCTTAACTCAAAAATAAGAACTAAGAACCTTGCATTGAAGATGCTCTAAAGGTAGAACACAAAAGAGGAGATTTAATTTGCTGCCGTGATCAAGTAAGTTATACACTCTTCTTCATTCATTCTAAATATTTTATACATGCATATAAGTGTTATTGGCATCTTAATCCAAAATAGATAAATAAATAAAAACTTATGAAGTATCTAGTCGACGTAGCAACCCATGGTCAAAACCACAAGGAGTGACATAAGTGGTGAATGTGCATTTTCTTAAGGAATTTCGCTTAGGCTTCTGGCTTGGGTTTGATCCCTCTGAGGTAAAAAATAATAAATTTGTGACCAGAGACATCACTACCGTATCCCGAGCCATATTAATCACGTGAGACCCATTCCCCCGTGAAGACTTGTAGGCAAAGGAAAAAAAAACATGATCAAGGAAAATTGCCAATATAATAATTTTCCATATTGATGAGTTTAAAATGAAGTATTAAATTAAAAAAAAACAATAGATTAATTTCTTATTCTTATTGCGTATCTAGTACTGTTTGTAACTCTTATTTCTTCATGTAAAAGACAACATAACATTATTCAACGGTTCTCCTTCGCTGTTTGCTCTGTTTTTCTTTTCTCCTTCTTCCTCCCATCGAACCAGCCCATCATCGTCCCTGCTAGCCACCGCTCTGAACCCGCTCCATGTTGTGTTGTCGCCGCTTTGGTAATCTTCCTCCTCTCTCTCATCTTTTCCTCCCCATCTCTGATGCAGCGGCGCTGCTTTCTTTCCCTGGCTAGATTTTCTAATTTCCCTTATATTTAGCCATTAATTAGATTATATAATTTAAATAATGGAAGATAATAAAGATAATAATTAATTGGCTAATGACATTTAAAAAAACAGCATAAAGTCATAAACAATAAAACCCAAATCCTAAAATGCGTTAGTATCAAAATTCTTAAATAATAAAGTGTAAAACACAACTAGTATCAACATACTTTCTTTATCATTAAAGAACCTAAAATATCATGTAACATTTTTAGAAGATGTCTTTCTTTTTTGGGTAAATTTTAGAAGATGTCTTTCAAGAATTCATAATAACTTTTCAAGACTACTAAAAATATCTCCTTTAACTTTACGCTTAAGCTTTTATAATATTCTTCGGCCTTTAATTTTCAAGCCTTTAAAATTTAAGTTTTGGCTTCTTTAAGCCTTTCATAATCAAGCTTCTTCAAGCTTTTCCCAATCCTTTTGGATCAAGCTTTCCTTCAGAAATACGATGTCTTGATGTCTCTCTAAAGAGAATACGTAGGCTGAGACGCGATTCCATCACACCCCAAATTAAAACCATATTTAAGCCTTAAGAATTACGTGGCCTTGAAGACTCTGTTGTACAAAGGAGATACATAGGCGCAAACCTCAAAGGATTGTCGGGCCAAATCTATAAATAATCATTTTTTCCTTTCTTAATTAGATTCAATTATTAAGATATATAATTAAAACAATAAATATTTCCTTTGGTGAAATAAGTTTAAAAGCTAATACTATGTTTTACACAATTAACTAGAAATTAAACCTGTGCGTTGCATGGGTTTGTTTTTAATTGTAAGATTTTTATAAAGTTAAGAAAGTCATTACATGCTATTTTCTTGACTATAGTTGTAGCATTTTTCTAATTATAATAATTTGTTCTTTATTCTTTGAGACCATACAATTAATGATTGTGTATATTTTATTTCTTTCAAAACATTCTTAAATTTATTTGCAACATTTCTTCCTATAGAAGCATGTATGTAGTTACTCTGAAAGTATTAAAACCATAAGAAGTCAAGATCAAAAATTAGAATTCAAAAGAAGTAAGTTTAGTGAGAGTAAAAAGTATAAGACAATAAAAATGGAAACCTTTCACGTCAATTAGAATTTAGAACCATATCAGTGCTAATTAATTCATTTTTTCTATAGTAGTGATTTTTAGCACCATAATAATTTGTTTGCAAGCATTCTTCAGCTAACTCATATGTTTGGGGATTGCCTTATTCCGGCCATCTTCTGATAACGTCTGAAAAGTAAGGAAAACTCAGGATAGGTTATTTTCAAAATCATGGTCGACACCCATAAAACCTAATAAAACTTAAGGAAAGTTACTTCTGTCCTCTATGATTTTGGTTCACCATATCTTTTTACTATCTATCTAAACATGTACCCTTGCTTTCAAAGTTAAACAATTACAACCTTTCTAATAAACAGTGTGAGAACTGAGAATAGTTAAACTATCATCATCTATTGTCTACATGCCCGACATACCTAGATACTTACCCCAAGGTCATAGATAGCTAACTTGTATAAATCATTGTCTTTAATTACAATTCCACCAATCTCTGCATTGTTCACCTGTATTGAACAACTTTTATTAGTAAAATATGTAAACATAAAAATGATAAGCCAACATATTTCCTTCAAAGCTATGTACATAATTTTTCAGTGCTAATGAACAAAAGATAAGTAGATAAATAAACATAGGTCTTGGGAACAAAAGCTCTCCCAAGTGAGCTAGAAGTTTAGAAACAACATAACCAAGCAAAAACAGAAAATCAGAAACATAAGGACCCAAACAATGGTCGAAAGAAAAGCAAACGAAACTGCAAAGGCCACATAGTAAAGCCAGATCCATCTTAATCTCTCAAGTCAACTATGCAGTAGAAGATAGGTACTTAGGGAGCACCAAGAAACAAAGTCACCAAGACACTCTGTTATAACCAAACATGTAAGGTAATGTACACCCGATAGAGCCTAGCGCAGAAGTGATACATTCCAATTTGAAGCTTCTCAACACATCAACCCACCAAGTTGATTATATATATTCATCTATGTATTTATTTAACCATTATTAGGGGCTTTTCCTTTCGGCCAATTTTCTTTATCCCCTTAAACCACTCACATGACAACTTACCAATGTAGATTATTATTGAGACTTTATTTCTAACAGTTTCTTAATCCTCACTCACTCACATGCCAATGTAGATTATTATTAAGACTTTTCATTTCTAACGGTTTCTTAATCCTCACTCACTCACATGCCAACTTACTAATGTAATTCAATTCTCTTATACATATATATTTAATGCTAGCTAAAACTCAAGTGTGCTTTACATATATACTAGAAATAATACCCGTGCGTTGCACGGGTTGATTTACAATATTCTTATAATTATATATAATTTTTATAGTTTTAATAAATATATAAATATTAAAGTATTTTTAATTATAAAATATAATAAATTAAAAAATAATGAAGGTGAGACATTTCATTGAATAGAATTAGAGTTCGATAAAACTAAATAATTAATATTACTCAAATTTAATAATTGATATTTTTTAAAAGAAAACTTTATTGAAACGCAATAAAAATGGAAACAACCTTCTCATTTAGGTAATTACATTGGATCACAATATACCCATATTTGTTGTTCCCTACTACACCCTTGGTTTGCCACAATGTTTCTCTCACGCAATACACGCACCACACTAACACACTGAATTACAAGCATCAAATAAATAAATAAACTCTTATATTTAATGTATTTTTTTGTTGTATGAGTAAAGTAAAAAATAAATTCAAAATTTAGTTTATAGTTTTATTATTTAATGTAGGTAGCTAAATAGTCCGTAGTTAATTTCTTTCAATTTTCAATCTTTATATTTAATTTATTTAATAAAAAGAATTTTTTTATTACATAATTTAATACAAAGGTTATGTTAGTAGTTTCGGCCAATTAAAAACTCGAAGAGTACCTTACGTTTGGATGCAAGATATGAAGATAAATGACAAAAGGTATAATGTAGCACCCAAATATCTCTTAATTCATCAAGGTTTTGTGCATTTTTCAAAAGTTATGGTATATTGGCATGTGTAAAGTAAAAAAAAAAACAAAAAAATTGACATGTTTCAAAAGTTACATTATATTGAAAGTAATAGAAATTTAATTTGTTCAACTTCATTATTTAATGCATTTAATATTTTATAGCTCAAGTGAGCTTTACATATATAGAATATATATATATATATATATATATATATATATATATATATTAGAGGTAACCATTCATAAACGAACGTCGTATGGTGCCAGTACATTCCCTACGCGTAGTCGACTCCCGGATCCAGCTCTATGGGTTTTCTGACGTTTTCTCGCTTCAAAAATATTTGTGGCGACTCATATATATATATATATATATATATATATATATATATATATATATATATATATATATATATATATATATATGTTAATGAAGAGGGAATAGCACAATGGAGATAAAAGAGTAAAATAAAAATTATTAATAAAATTATTTTACTAAATCATTTTTATTTAGTTTTACTTATATTATGTGTAGCTAATAAATTCTATTTTGGAGTCCCCGAATGATAGTTCAAGTGGTAAGAGTTAGGGGACATATGGTTGGGAGGTGAAGATACATAATTCAGTCCCTCGCGGGTGCAATTAAAACTCCGATGTACCAAAAAAATTATATTTTCAATAAAGAAGAATTGTATGAAGAAAACTTGTGATTGGTTAATATAAAATATGATAAATTAAAGAAAAGCTATTAAATTAGAGTGTAAAAGAAAAAAATAGAAAATAGTGTCTTAATTTTATAAAAAAAAAACAAATATTTTAGAAAAAATAAAAAGAGAAAAAATAATAATAATCTTTGTGGAACTAGCTAATAAAGACTAGTTTGGTGGACGGAATAAGCAAACATGATATGATAGTGTAATCATATCTAGTATTATTCTCTTCTTTGTTGCGCCAACATGATAGAATAACGTAATCATGTCTCTTATCTTATCATGTCCATTATATGTAAAAGTTATCATGTGCGGGGAGTTGAGATAGAACTATCCTGACATGATAAGATAACAGTTTCTGATTTTTTTAGTACCTAACCCTAAATTCAATAAAAAAAGTTTCATGGATTCAATAATTATGATGATGACTCAAAGTAGGATAATCTCATGTACCCAAATAAAAAGTAGGATAATCTCATATATCCGAAGAATTAGTTTGATAAGTGATAACTGTTGGTTGTGAGATACTACTAAAATTAAAAAGATAAGATACATGCCATCGCATGCATATCATTGATAATTGATATCACATATCAAAAACTAATTAAAATAATCAACCATGTAGAACACGAGGAATTGTTGCACTGTGTTCGATTTCTGAACACGAGAAAGAGTAAGGCAATAAAAGTGGGAGATGCAAACATTGAGTGGGAGGATGAAACTGGCAAGGTGGAGAATTTTTTTGAATCTCACAATAGTGACATAATGTGAGAGATTATTTTATCAAGTGTGGCAGCACCCATTGTGGAAATAAAGCCACTTTTGTAGTACAAATTAAATATAATAGGAGGTTGGAGAAGATAATGGTGCACTTTTTACATATAGATACCAGGACACCATGTCTTCAATTTTTCTTGTATTCTTGTCTAGAGGTGCTTTGCAATTTGGCTGGTTGTTGACCATCTTGTAGTAAAGATGATCTTGATCTTCTACTGATCATCTTACAAGGTTTAAAAGAAGCGACATGAAGAATTAAAGGATTTTGGTTGGTTGGTTGGTTGTTGACCATCTTGTTGTGGGTGTATTTATATTGAGGACTAAATCTCCAGACTTTTGTTACATTTAAGGATTACATTATCTGACGTTTTTCACATCAGCATTGAATAACCATGTCATCTTCGATAGTTAACTAAACTAATGAAGGAACTAACTTAACTAAGTTTGCCACATTAAGGGACCACCGACTGGATTTTTAAAGTTTAGGATCAACTTAATAGCGCTTGACACTTTTAAGGACTAACTAGCTATTTAGTATTTACCCAAATTTCATAGATCTTGTTTTGGATGCAGCCCCGGAGGCGGTTTTGTTTGAGGTTTATAAGTTGTTTCCCTTTAATGTTTGGGGTTTATATATTATTTTTTTTTAGAATCAAAGAAATTAAATATTAAAAGAGGATGGAAAATCCAGCAAAGTCACAGTACAGTACTGTTCTGGGAATGAACATTGAGGAGAGGTATAGTACCTAGAGGTAGAGGGATTGTGCTAAGAGAGAATCAGAATGAGAGAGAGTGTGCTGAATTTCGAGTGTTATTTCATCCAATGAGCCAAAAGTCCCCTACACTTGATAACTACCTCCTATTTATAGAGCTTGGGTACTACCTATTGGGCCAATTGGGCCTCCGAGGTCAAGGCCCATCTGAAGGCCAGGGCCCCGCCTCGGGGCGGGATACATGCTGGGCGTTGCCCCTCTAGGGGCTCGCCTAGTCCACTAGTCCACAAGACACCGAGCTCGAGGTACGAGAGCTAAGGGTGTCTTTTAAATGCTTTTACATATGTCTTACAGTACACCAGAATCTGCACTGCCAACATGGCTTGAGAAAAGAGAAGTAAACTATATCGCCAACATGGCGTGAGCAAAAGGAAACTTGCATTTTCAGTTACCCAGTCCACTGACTTGACGAGCAACCCGAGCTGGCAAGTCCACTAGTCCACAAGCGGCGAGAACGATTACTTCGTATTGGCGATAAGTTGGAGCAGGTGTATGATCGTTCGCCGGCGGAAAAGGTGGCAGGCATGGGTCATGTGCTGATCATTCAATCACCGACTGGCGGTAACCCCGGCGAGCGACTGAACTTTGTTGTTGGTGTCACCTGTCAGGCGATGGTGTTTGATCTTTATAGTGGCGAGGCTTTTCGCGCTTTCCCACAAACAATAACAATTGGGTTTGACAGCCAAAAGATGAAGGGCGAGCGCCCTTGGTCCGCAAGTCCACAAGCTCGAAGCAGGAGAGCACAATGTGTCTTCAAGCTGAAGTCGCCGCCGCATCGTCCCTAGGAGAAGATCCGCCCAGCACGCATGCTCCTTCACTCGCCATAGTCTACAAGTCCACCAGACTGTGTCCAAGTCATGAGGAGTAGGAGTGTCCTCACTTGCCGCATCGCCATCACCATCTTGCTTTAGCCTTGTAAGAAATTAGTTTGACTTGCTCGCCACTCTCAGCGTAAGGCCGCCACCATTTTGCGGTAGGTCGCTACCCTCATTTTTGGCGGTAGGTCGCAACCCTCTTGCGGTAGGTCGCGACCCTCTTGCGGTAGGTCGCCACCATTTTGCGGTAGGTCGCTACCCTCATTTTTGGCGGTAGGTCGCGACCCTTTAGCGGTAGGTCGCCATCCTCTTGCGGTAGGTCGCGACCCTCCTGCGGTAGGTCGCCACCCTTAGCGTGAGGTCGCCACCCTTTTGGCGACTTTTGTGTGTCTAAAAACTGAGTCTTACAGGTCGCCACCCATAGCGTTTGGTCGCCACCCTTTGGCATGAGGTCACCACCCTAGCGGTAGGTCGCCACCCTTGGTGTGATCGTCCCATTTCGGGACTCAAAGTGCTTTGGGTTCCAATGGCCAGTTGGATTACCAAAGCGGTGCTCAGTAGAATGGGCAATTTGCACCCCACACATCGCCAATGAATCCGGTGGTTACGTGGGCTTTTCCGGGGCTAATTTAGTTCATCGTGAAACTTGTTTCACTTTGTAACTAAATCGCGCCATCAGGAGCTTGTCCCACCCAATAACAAACCGCTTATGGAAGAGTCTTCCAAGTTTCATAAAACTTTAATGGTGTGCCTCAATTCACCCACTCCTTCTCTTTGATCTGATTTGCTCCTCTCTGTCTGAATCAAAACCAGTGAAGACAATATAACTTCTAATATCAACTTCAAAATAAGAAAATTAGGAAATACAACAACTGAGAAGGGAATCAAATGAAAGATGGAGGAAAAGTTTGAAGGAATTGGAAAATTTGTTGCCAGCGATCTTAATCATAGCAACGCTTTACTCGCCAAACTTCCACGACCAAAACAAAACGTGCCCGCCAGAATTCCGCGCCGGAGTAAAACGTGCTTGCCAGATTCCAACGCCAGCGACGTTCTCCCGCCGCCGAACTCCATCGCCAACAACACTTGCTCGCCGCCTAACCTCAAAACGTGCTCGCCAAAGCCAACGCGTGCTCGCCAAAGCAAACGTGCTCGCCAAAGCAAACGTGATCGCCAGAATTCCAACGCCTCATAAAAAAAAACGTCTCGGGATTGGCTCTGCTCTTCATGTATTGTGCTCTGGACAGATTCCTCGCCTTCGTTCTTTTCTTCGTCATTACCAATCTGCTCTCCCTCGCCTACATGCTTCCTCGATCTGAAGCTTCACCTCTGTTGACGCTCTTCATTGTCGGTCTGAACCGTGTTGCTCCGATCCGCCATCGCTGGATGCGCCTTGAAGAATCTCGATCTGTCATTCTCTCGTGAACGCACCTTGTTCTTTCCCCTCCGCCTTGCCACCGATCTGAAACTCCTCCTTTTATCGCTGCTTGGGCGACGTGTCGCCCTTTTCCAACTTCGCGCGCTTTCTTTTGAAAGCGTCGTCCTCCTCATCAAGAATATAAGTGCTGGCGCGAGCACGCATCTCCTCCATCGAACGCGCCGGCTTACGTGTCAATTTGCTGTTCAACCCTCCCGGTAGCAAACCGTTTTTAAATGCTAAAGCACAAGCTCGAGGCTCCTCGTCCTCAACCTTGACCGACGCTGCGCTGTACCTTGCCATGTACTCTTTCAGTGATTCTTCTTCTTGCTGGCGAATATTATATAGGTCGTTGATCGTCACCGGCTGATTCTTATTCGCCGAGAATTGCACTAGAAACTTGGATGAGAAGTCTCTGAAATTTGAAATCGATCCGCGCGGCAAAGTTGTGAACCACGCCATCGCCGTCGATTTGAACGTCGATGGAAACATCCTGCACTTCACCGCATCTGACGCCGCAATTATCACCATCTTCGTATTAAAATACAGAAGATGATCCTTCGGATCGGAATCTCCGCTGTAAGAATCCAGAACTAACGTTTTCATGTTATCCAGAATCGCCACACTCTCGACATCTTCCGAGAACGGACGGAACTCAGCCACGGAATCTGCTTCTCTGCTTCCATCATCTCGCTGCTCGCGGCGGTAGAAATCTAACTGAGCCTGTAGATGCTCATTCCGCTGCTGGATGTTGCCAATGCTGCGCATCAAATGGCGCCATTGCTCCTGCGTCACCGCCGGTTGTTGTTCCGGAGCAGGTGAATTCTCTGGTGAGCGCTCCAGAGATCCCACCTGTGAAGGCGATGGAGGAGGTGGTGGTACAGGAGGTGATGGAGGAGGAGAAGGCGATTGTACTCCTGTCGTTCGTACCGGAGAATCCAGGACCACACGATGAGGCCGCCGAGGCGGCGAAATCCGCTGTCGCATTGGTGAATGATGTTGCCTCCTGCGTCGAGTCTCCATCCAAACCAGAAACGATGCAAACTCGATCGGAAAACCAACCACTAATCACAGAATCAAAATCAGAAAACCAGAGAATTGCCTAATCACAATCAGAGGTAACTTCATGCACAATCAATCCACGTGAATGGGAGTAGAGAGTTTACAGTCCCCACAGACGGCGCCAAATGTTCTGGGAATGAACATTGAGGAGAGGTATAGTACCTAGAGGTAGAGGGATTGTGCTAAGAGAGAATCAGAATGAGAGAGAGTGTGCTGAATTTCGAGTGTTATTTCATCCAATGAGCCAAAAGTCCCCTACACTTGATAACTACCTTCTATTTATAGAGCTTGGGTACTACCTATTGGGCCAATTGGGCCTCCGAGGTCAAGGCCCATCTGAAGGCCAGGGCCCCGCCTCGGGGCGGGATACATGCTGGGCGTTGCCCCTCTAGGGGCTCGCCCAGTCCAAGTACAAAAGAAATGATAAAGGAGATTACATAAGAGAAAGCTAAAGGGATAAAACAGAGCAAAAGTAAAACTAAAGACTGAAAGGAAAAGCAGCAGGTACAGGACAGTGCTGAGAAAACCGAGAGCCACAAGTAAAGAGCCGACCAAGCTGCAGACAGGATTAAGAGGCAAGGGTTGTGCCATAAGATCCTTCAACGAGAATTCTCGGAAATCCACCAAAGATTGTTGGACCGATTGCAACTTGATTTTACCAATTTGTCCGCTGAAGTATTAGCTTCTCTGTAAATATGGAAAACTTCCAAGCAATGCACTTCTATCATCAAGAAATCGATGTGGTTTAGCTCATTTAGTAGCTTCCAAGGCCGGTTGGTTTTGATTGAGACCCATCCCACAGCAGTTGTAGAATCGCTTTCAATGATTATGTCTCTCACATTGTAGTGTTGGAAAAATAGCAAGGCCTTCAAGATGGCCTTGACTTCTGCTTCAAATGCCCATCCATGGCCTGTGTTAATGGAGAAGAAACCAAGGATCATGTTCCTATAGTCTCTCAAAACCCCGTCTACACCGCAAGGGCCTGGATTATCTTGTGAGGCACCGTCGACATTGAATTTGAGGGTGTCTCTGGTAGGTGGGATCCAACCCGTAAGGCCCTGTTTCACTGGTGGTTTCTTGAAAGAGATGAGGCAGAAGTCTCTTTGGAGCTGATCGATACTGTATGGGCACTCCTTCCATACTGCCTTAATCCACCAGTAGATTCTCAGAAGGTGAAGGTCCTAAACCTCCTGGAAGCTGGCAGCTTTGCCCTTAAAAATATATTGGTTCCTCTCCAACCAAATAGACCAGACTAGCGCATAAGGGATGAGGTTCCACAATGTTGAATCAGAGGAGACATAAATATAATCTCATTCTTGAATTAAATCAGATAGGGACTTTGGTATGGTACAAGAAATACCTTCTCTCAAGATAATTGCATTCCATAATCTCCAAGCGAACGAGCAGTGGAGAAAGAGGTGGTTTGTAGTTTCAATATATCTAGAGCACATGGTACATAGTCCGTTGTCATTGAAAGCCACACCTGTGGACATCAGGTTTTGTTTCGAAGCCAATTTATCATTGTGTGCTTGCCAAAACAGAAGCCCCACTTTTGGTGGCATGATTTTTCTGAGGCTGATGGGGACTGCCAATTATCTACCTCGAAGACTTTCTTCTTGACCCACGCACACGAGGCTTTAACCGTGAACACACCAGAATTCTCAAAAGCCCAGAAAAGAGTATCCGGTAAGTTAGTGGCTGGGAAGTGAGCATTTACCATATCAAGGAGAGCTTTATAAATTTTTTCTTCCCACTCAAAGAATGTTCTTCTAAAAGACAAGTCTCATGTCCATTTCCCATGATGAAATAGACCCACATCTTCAATTGTAGTCGTCTTGTTCAAACTTACAGCAAAAAATCTGGGGAATTTGGTACATATAGCTTCAAAATCTGCCCACGGATCAAGCCAAAATCTGATGTTCAAGTCGTTTCCTACCCCACAAGTAAGTCCTTGTTTCAAGCCTTTAGCTAGTAGTGTGTCATCACTTATACTGTTCACAATGTCTTGCATGAGAGTGGACCAATTTTTTCCTTCAACAATTGCATGGTGGAAGAGAATCAGTTTGTCATTGAGGCCATATTTGACAGAGATAAATCTTCTCCACAAGTTGTTCCTTTCACTGCCATATCTCTAAGCCCACTTCAATAGTAAAGCTTTGTTTCTCCGCCCTATAAATCCCAAGCCAAGACCTCCCACCTCTTGTGATCGACATATTATTGACCATGGGATCCAAGCAATTTTCCTCCCATTGTCCTCTTTCCCCCACAAGAATGCTCTAAGGATCTTCTCAATTTCAACAATGACACCTATGGGAGCCTTGAAAATAGCCATTAGATAGAGAGGAATAGAACACAAAGTTGCTTTCATCAAGATTAGCCTCCCACTCAAAGATATGTATTTAGAGTTCCAACATCTTCTTTTCTCTCTCAATTTGATCAACATTGGTTCCCAAAAGGCAAGTCTACGAGGGTTACCCCCCAAATGAGCCCCTAGGTAAGTAATGGGTAAATGACCAACACTCCACCTGTATAAATCTGCCAAAATCTGAACCTCAGCTTCAGCCATGTTGATTCCAATGAGAGTGATTTAGAAAAATTAAGTTTCAGGCCCGAGGCAAATAAGAAGCCCAAAAGAGTGTTACATAGTAGGTCCAATTGAGGTCCATCATTTTCACAAAAGAGCAAAGTGTCATCCGCAAATTGAAGGTGATTCAAAGCCAAATTTAGACCAATTCTAACCCCACTGAATTTAAACTCTCCCAACAAATGATTCAACATACAAGATAGTCCATTAACACATAAGTTAAACAGCAGGGGGGATTAAGGATCACCTTGTCTTAGCCCTTTTTGCATGTCAAAGAAGGGTGTTGGAGAGCCATTGATCAAGATTGCTAAGGCTTCAGAAGAAATGCAACTTCGCATCCAGTTTATCCATTTGTTACCAAATCCCATCTCCTTTAGAATGTACAATAAGAAGCCCCATTCGATATTGTCATAAGCTTTAGCAAAATCAAGCTTGAGTAAGAAACCTCCCCTTGTCTCCGTCTAAGACAATCAACTATCTCATTCGCAATTAGGATACAATCAGCAATTTGTCTTCCTTGTGTGAATGCATATTGATTTTCTGAAATAGCTACCGACATAACCTTTTGAAGTCTAGATGCGAGGACTTTAGAGATCAGCTTGTATGCACTCCCAATGAGGCTGATAGGTCTGAAATCAGCCACCGTCTCAGGACAATTATGTTTAGGTATTAGACAAATGAAAGTGGCATTCAAACCTTTTACTAGTTTACCGGAGTCATGGAAGTCATTAAAGAACTGAATTACTTCCCTTTTTACAACCGGCCAAAAGTTCTTGAAGAAACTAAGGTTGAAGCCATCGAGCCCTGAAGCCTTATTGCCATCACAAGATTTCAAAACCTCCCAAATTTCCGCTTCTGAAAAATTGACTTCAAGAGCTCCTCTTTCACTTTCCTTTAGCTTATACAAATTTCTACATTTTATCTTGGGTCTACTCTTCCCGAGCGAAAAAGGCTTTGAAATGTTGGAATATGGCCTCTTTAATCAATGCAGGATCTTCTGTAGGATTGCCATTTACCACTAATTTCTGAATTTTCCGTGATGATCGCCTCACCTTGCACGTGGTATGGAAAAAGGTTGTGTTTCTATCCCCTGATTTAAGCCAAGAGATTCTTGCTTTTTGTCTCCACCTTGACTCCTCAACACGGCATTCATGCCAAAGTCCATCAAGCAAAGTCATTCTCCTGCTTCTAAGCTCGCGCATAGGCTCACCTTCTTCTAAGCGGCTCATCACATCTTGAAGGCCATTTTCAAGGGACAAAATTCTGTCATTTGTTCCCTCCCATTAGTACCCTTTCCAGTTCTTTATGTGAGATTTTAGAGACTTCAATCTCTGTTGCAATATAAAGCCGGACCAGCCCACAACTGTGTTCGAACACCCCTATTCGCTTACAAGTTTCTCAAACTCTTTGTCCAAGAGTCAGCTATTATAGAAAAGGAAAGGTTTGGGCCAAAATTAACCGCCCCCATAGACACAATCACAGGACGGTGGTTTGAGAACCCCCAATTTTCTGCGACTTGACTAATACCTTCAAAGTAGTTTATAGCCTCCTTATTCACAAGCCACCTATCTATCCGGCTCCAAATATTTAGAACTCTGCATTATATTTTATTTAAGTGGATTAAAGTTTGTTAGCTTATTCTAAAATAATTAAATAAGTATTTGCGGTGTTATGTTGTATAGTTCTTTTTAAAGGTTTAATTTCCGTAAATATCATTTGGCTTAACTTAATTATTATGAAAGCTGCTAATAAAAAAAATTATTGTAATGAAAGCTTTAATTAAAAAAATATATACCGTGGGTTTTTATTCCCCAATAATTGTAGATAGATTTTTTCTTCCCAATTCCTTGGAGAAATTCCAAACGAAGCAACAATCCCTCTCATCATTAAATGGATCAAAAAAAAAATCCCTCTCATCATTAATATGGGGGCACAACCTCTTCTTGGTAATTACTATATGAATCTCTGTACTTTGATTTTTTTTTTTGATAGGTGAGTCTCTACTTAGATTAGATGATTGTATCAGTTTCTCTGTTTCTATTTTACTGTTCCTCTGTACCCAAAAAAATCCCTCTCATCATTTTGATTCCCTATATATGCCACCGACAATAATGGGCTGCGGTCACACCAAGTTTCTTTAGCTAGAAACATCTGTCAATTAAGTAAACAATCAGAGCCCCACTTATAGTACGTCTTTTAACATAAAATAAAATTATCAATCAACATCATCTTTTTATGGGGTCAAAAATCAACATCATCTAATAATTAATTCACATACCAATTCCACCTCCACCTTATGAGGTTAAGTAGAAATGAGAGAGAAATGAATGGTATGATTTGTGATATGATAGGAAATGCAGAAAGAGATAGGAAGAAAAATAGGTGGAAATGAGATGGAAGAAAAAGTGAGGTGTGTATATATCATTACCCAATAAATGCATACTCCAAAACTTGCCCCATCCCACAAATAATGTAGTGTCGACACTGCAAATAATTCAAGATTCATTTAACATAAACTAAAATTATTAATCAACGTCATCATCTAATAAATTCAGACTTCCCAAGCATGTTTTGTGCTGTTTTTTTCTTCGCGCGGTTTGGTTACCTTGTTTCTGGTTTTGTTGCTGTGTGCGTTGCTGTTTTTTCTGGTTTTGTTATCTTCTATACTATGGGGGCACCTGTCCCATGTGCCTTTTAATTATTAGTATGGCTTACCTATCTATCTATGTGAAAATGACTTATTTGATAATTGGTATCATAGATCGAAATCTTATTAAAATAATCAGCCATGTAGAACACGAGGAAGATTTGTTGGACTGTGTTCGAATTTTGAATAATGTGTATTAAGAAAGATTCGTTCTAAAAATCTACCACCCACTTAATGTGATCCGAGTAAATTAACATATAAACTAAAATTATTAATCAAGTTCATCCTGATGCCGACTCCAAAATTAAACTTGCCCCAAGCATGACAAATACATAAAATTTCTTTTAATGATGTTTTTTTTTTTGATAGGCAAATGTTAGTTGTTAGAAATGTTAGTAAATTAATCCCTCCTCCGGGTTCGAACCTGGGACCCTTCACCTTTTACCCCACCCAACCCTTATGTCCCTAGCTCTTACCACTTGAGCTATCCTTCGATGACTTCTTTTAATGATGTAAGATTCAGAGGCGGGATAGCAAATAAATTAGTAAGACAACAAACAATTTAGGTTTATAATTAAGAGTTTAATAAATATGTACTTACACTGACAACCAATCACAACATATCACGTAGTAGAGAGAATAATTTTATCTGTTCTGGCTTTTTATGTTTTATGTTATGGTTTCTTTTCTTTCCCTTATAATGACATTTGTACATACTATGGGTTGAAGTACTCCTAGTACTTCTATAATACAATTTTGCTTAAAATAAAAAAAACTAATCTTTAATCAAAATAAAGATACGTTTTATGATGTGGCGGAATTTAATTGGATGACTGTGTAAAATATGTTTACATTGACGGTGTATACCCATTTAATAATATGATTAACTCATGCCTTGTTTCTAAAAAAAATAAAACTCATGTGTGATTATTTTCTCTCTTTCATCTTATTTTCACTTTTTTTTATCTCTCTCTTGTATTCCTGTCACATTACTTGTTATATCTCGCATTTCTCTTTTTCTTTATACTCCCTCCGCCCGATATTATAAATATGTTGTTTTTTTAAAAAGTGTCTCACGATATAAGTCACTCTTCAATATCTATGAAGCATTCATTACTTTTTTTTTCATGTGTACCCTCATATTTAATATAAAAGAGATAGTGTGATTTTAAAAAAATTAGTTGGAGAGAGAAATTTATGGGTAATTTAGGAAAGCTAATAAATTTTTTGGCAAATTTATTGCATGTTACTACTTTTCTTAATCCTAGAAAAATAGGTAAATATGACTTATAAATTGTGATAGAGGGAGTATGTATTAAGGTGGAAGAGTGTTTTTTAAATGGATCATAACTAAACATCAAGGTTATTAAAATCGGACCAGAGATCAAACCGGTGAGGACATTGGTTCAAGGTTCACAGGTACAACTAACCGTAGTTGAACCGTGGTCCAACCAGTATTATCATTATAATTAATTATAATTATTTTTAAATAAATATATACTAATAGAAGGTAATTCACTTATTTTTATATATTGGGTAATGGACTTGTCTTGAAAAATGAAAAGACGAATGTCTCATCATTCATTTGCCAATGGCAACTCATTGTCATTTTGATAAATGCAGGTATCATTGATATCTATATATATATATGTAAAGCACACTTGTGCTTTTTCCATACAATAAATGCATTAAATCATAAAAGCTCACATATTTTTATATTAAATACATTAAAAAAATAAAGATTTTAATAAATTAAAAACTGAAAAAATTTGTATTGTAAAAAACTATTCAACTACTTATATTAAATTACAACATTCATAGACTTAAAATTGATTTGAGCTTTGCATTTAACAAATTTAAAAAATCAAAATTAAAAACAAAATAATATTTATTAATAATTAATTTAGATAAAATAATTTTAAAAAAAATTTATATATATATATATGTAAAGCATACTTGAAAAAATAACATTAAACACATAAAAAATAGTAAATTTATTTTGAATTAAAAACATTAAATAAAAAAATTGAAAACTTAAATAAAAACTACATCAACTTTATTATTCATTATATTAATTATTAATTGTTAAACTTTTCAATTTCTCATATTTGAAAGTAAATATTAAAATTTAAAACTTTTCAATTTCTGTTATTTAAAATGAAATATTTAAATTATTTAAATTTTAATTATTCATTACAACTTGAGGTGAACTTAAAAAAAAATTAATTGAAATTGATTACCTTACATTAATGACAATAATAGATTGTTAATAATAATTTGTTTATATTCTTTACATTATTGTTAATAATAATTATAAATCTTATTAGTTATTAATCATAAGTTGAGAAATTTTAAAAAAATAAAAAATAAAACTTATTACTATTTATTACTTATAAAAAAATACTTATTAATAATTAATATCGAAAAAATAGTTGAAAATTAAAAAAAATGTCTCTATATGATATTATTATTACTATATCGAATGTGTATATTATTTGAAAAAAAAAATTAATATGATTTTTGATCTATTATATAGAAGTAAAAATAACTTGAGGAAGCATAACAGAGAAAAATAATTATAACAAAAGTTGAATAAATTTAAATTTACTAAATAATATTTTATGATACTAAAATTATAACTTATTATAATTTTTAAGTTAAAATTATTTCAAGTTCAAAAAAAAAGTTAAAATTATTTTCTTGTTGATAAAAAAGTATAAAAAAATATGTTATTATAACTTATATTAAAACCTTATTACTTGATTTAAAATATTTTAAATTCACTTAAGGATTTTTCAAATTATTAAATTGGTTTTTAAAGATTAGTCATGATTGAAAAATAGAATAACATATGGGGACAATAATTGAGTATCAATGTTTACAACCAGATATATGATAAATCAGCACCTCTCCAATTGAAACCACAATAATAAACCTAAAAACAGAGAACCCAAATCAATAAAATATATTGCAACCAAAGTTTTTAAAATTAATTTAATACTAATAAAAAAAAATTTAATTACACTGTAATAATTTTTATGCTATATTAAAAAAATAGTGTAAATTTTGGAAGGAAAGAATGAATGGAAGGAGTTAAAGGTTTGAGGATTGAGTTTCAATGGAAGACATTTAAGCATGTTTTATATTTTGGGGGAGAAAAAGTTTCATTTTTTTTTTTTGGGGTGTGGAAATTTTAGGATTCTGATGAGTTTGGTGGCAGATTCTCTTTCACAATAGGCTTATCTTTTTGGGGGTAAGTGGCAAAAAGAAACAAAAGGGTAAATATTTATTAATAATTAATATCGAAAAAATAGTTGAAAATTTAAAAAAATGTCTCTATAAGATATTATTATTACTATATTGAATGTGTATATTATTTGAAAAAAAAAATTAATATGATTTTTGATCTATTATATAGAAGTAAAAATAACTTGAGGAAGCATAACAGAGAAAAATAATTATAACAAAAGTTGAATAAATTTAAATTTACTAAATAATATTTTACGATACTAAAATTATAACTTATTATAATTTTTAATTTAAAATTATTTCAAGTTCAAAAAAAAGTTAAAATTATTTTATTGTTGATAAAAAAGTATAAAAAAAATATGTTATTATAACTTATATTAAAACCTTATTACTTGATTTAAAATATTTTAAATTCACTTAAGGATTTTTCAAATTATTAAATTGGTTTTTAAAGATTAGTTATGATTGAAAAATAGAATAACATATGAGGACAATAATTGAGTATCAATGTTTACAACCGGATAAATGATAAATCAGCACCTCTGCAATTGAAACCACAATAATAAACCTAAAAACAGAGAACCCAAATCAATAAAATATATTACAACCAAAGTTTTTAAAATTAATTTAATACTAATACAAAAGAAATTTAATTACACTGTAATAATTTTTATACTATATTAAAAAAATAGTGTAAATTTTGGAAGGAAAGAATGAATGGAAGGAGTTAAAGGTTTGAGGATTGAGTTTCAATGGAAGGCATTTAAGCATGTTTTATATTTTGGGGGAGAAAAAGTTTCATTTTTTTTTTTTGGGGTGTGGAAATTTTAGGATTCTGATGAGTTTGGTGGCAGATTCTCTTTCACAATAGGCTTATCTTTTTGGGGGTAAGTGGCAGAAATAAACAAAAGGGTAATTTTTTGGGGTTGTAAATTTTGCAGCAAAGCTCAATAGATAGATTAGGGTAGTGAAAAATGGTGTATGATCACAATTGACTCAAGTTACAAGCATAGATAGAGGAACTATCACAATCGGAATGTGAGGCTTTGATTCAGGTAGACTCTCCCTTTAAATTTGGTAGGACACACTGGATTTTTGGTATATGAGGTAATTGTGGCAATTTTGTGGATCTGTGCCTGACTGACTGATAAATGCAATGTGGAATATTGAGTACTAGGTAGGTTGTAAGGGAAAAAAGTCTCCAGTTTTGGAGAAGTACAGAGAATCTTGACGGTAAAAATTATTGCATTTAGTGCAAATTACAAATGGAAAAAATCTTATTACATTAATGACTCGTTTAGTGGTCAGGACAGGATATGATATGACAAGATAATAATCATATCATGTTGTTATCTGTTGTTTGTTGCGCAAGCAGGATATGATAACACTATAATGTCTCCTGTCCTATCATGTCCATCATAGGTAAAAGTTATCCTGAGGAACGAGTTAAGATAGAACAGGATATGATATCAGTTATATATTTTCTTTCGGTGTCTTAACTTCAAATTAATTTATTTTAATATTATATAATTTATAATTTATAATCATATTAATTAATAAATATAAAAATATTAATTTAACTAAAATAAATAAAATTATAATTTTATATTTTCATCTCCTATTATTTAAAATTATTTATCTACTTATATAATAATTTATAATTTAAATATAAAGTACTTTTAAAATAATAATATTCTTAATTTAGTTAACTTTTATTGTTAAGTATCACGTGTCCCAACTAAGTGAAAACCAATTGGTTAATTGCATAATTTTATTTAAAATATAGATTATCTTCAAAATAATAAAATTGGCTAATTAATAAAATTTAAATTAATTTTAGTTATTTTAAAATATAGACTATTCATGAAAAATGTATAAAAAATTAAATTTAATAGAATGAATTAAAAATTAAATTCAATAAGAAATTTTTTTAACAAATAATTTAGATAAAATATTTTTAAAATTAAAAAACTATTTATATGTAAATGAGACTTGAGTTTTACATCAAATACATTAAACCATAAAACTCTCATACTTTTGTAATAATGTATTAAAAAATAATTAAAAACTGAAAAAATGGTATTGTCAACAAATATTCAACTACTTACATTAAATAACAACATTCACCAACTCAAAATTGATTTTTTAAAATAAAAATACTGAAATTATCTTAAGTTTTGTGATCGAGGTCGTACCCGATACAAATAATTAATTTATAAAACTGTAGTAACTCGGAAGTGACTCCTAGGTCGTTTCCCAAGGATTATCGTTTCAACAAAGACTCAGTATTAAGAACGCTAAACGCACACACATTGGGGGGTTTTGTGATTCAGTTCGAAAGATTAGCAGAAAGTAAAAACAAATTAATATGATAAGTAAAGACGGACGAATCCCTTCGTTCAGTATATCGCTGCTCAATCACGGGTATCTAAAGATCAATTCTTGTTATTAGTTTCCTAGTTCGTGAGAATTAATTAACTAAGCGATAACTAATTCACAGATTCCTAAACTAAGCGATTAAGAATCCTTTACGCCCTAATATGAACTAAGCGAACATACATCATCTTCTAGTTCGTGAACCTAAGGAATTAAGCAAACCTAAGCTAGAAGTAGAGATGAAGAAAACTAATCATGCGAATTCTATTAAGCACTATACCTCAAGAGCGCGATATACTTTACAAAGGAATTCGTTCGAAGGAAATTAGCCTTCCATGGATGGGGCGAATTCAACAATTATATTGGAGAAGAGACTAGGGATTAAAAGCATAAACCCTAGCAGAACTCTAATAATTACTGAAATTCGAAATTGCATAAAATAATAATGTAGAAGGTAAAAGGTTCTTGTTTCTCTCAGCACAAACCCTTAAATAGGAGCTGAGATCACAAATTCGAATCAAAATCAAATCCTAAAAGATATCAAAATCAAATCCTAATAAATCCTAAAGATAGAGTTTTAAAACAACAACCTAAATAAGTTTGAATCTGAAAGATATCAAACTTAATTTATTCCGAAATTAAATCCTAATATTTCCTAAAATACAATCTTCACACCAGCACAATCAAATCTTCATTCCGCAAATCCCCAAAATGCCCTTGATGTCAAATAAAACCTGAAAATAAGAATAAACGTAATTAGACCAAATAATAGAAATCTCTGTCAAGCAAGGTCAATTAATTACGAATAATCATTAATAATGACGAATTAAGGCTATATAAAATGGGTAAAATATTGCTCATCATTTTGCATTTGACAAATATTACAAATTAAAATTATTTAATAATAGATAATATGGATACAATATTTTAAAATTGAAAAATGCCGCTAAAAGGTTTTTAATATTAACTATAACATATATGTGCGTTATTGAAAAAAATGTTTAAATATATTTTTTTATCTATCATATATTAGCAAAAGTTACTCGAGGAAGCATAATAGAGAAAAATAATAATGGCCAAAGTTCAATAAATGTTTGTTGTGAGAGGCCTGGCCTATCCAATTAACATGATCGTAGAGTCTTAGGGGATTAGTCTCATGCATTGACCATCGGCTGTGAGAAAACATTCACATACCAAATAAGTTGAAAAAAAAATTAAATTCACAAGATAAAATTTTAGGTAACTTTTTTGTCAAAAGACTATTTAAGTTATCACTTATTATAATTCCAAAAGTTAAAATTAATTTATTTTTCTTGGTCTTGAAATGTCACATCAAATGACTTTCCAGGTTAAAAGTATAAAAAATAATATTAAAACTTATTTCATGACATTA
The DNA here is from genome assembly GCF_012489685.1 of Lotus japonicus. NCBI lineage: Eukaryota > Viridiplantae > Streptophyta > Magnoliopsida > Fabales > Fabaceae > Lotus > Lotus japonicus. The sequence continues at coordinate 115,860,257 of NC_080041.1, read as the reverse complement.
ATAATTGTTTACGTAATTTAAATATTTCAAACTTAATAATTTTTCATATTATTATATAAATAAAATTGTTAATTGTTAACTTTATTTCTATGCTAAAAATTAAATTTGAGTAATATTAATTATTTATACAAAAAGAACTATAATGATATTTATTGAAATGTCTTAACACAGATTTTTATATTTATAATAAAAAATATTTTTATTTTTATTTAGTTAAACTACAATAATTTTTATATAATGTTATAAAATATTGTAAGTAAACCCGTGCAACGCACGGGTATAATATCTAGTATGATATAAAGTATGAGAGATAAAATGAGGGTAAGTTAATTGTAAAGTTGAAAATTGACAAAAAGTGAAAGAGAATTTGCAGTTAGTGCAAGACAGTAATAATGTCTTTCCTAGTACGTGAGATTCACTGTCCAATCAGTGAGCAGCTGTATAGTCAACGTCCAGTTATGCGCGTGGGGCACATTTTTCTTTTTCTGGCAAAATACTAAACCGGTCAAATCGTAAACCCACCGATTTTGACCGGTTTAGTACCGGTTGCACCGGTTTTCTTCCGGTTTTTTTACTCCTTGGTTTCTGCTTTGTTTCAGACCAGTAATGGGACTAGTTCCCGGTCCTTCCGGTCGAACCGGCTGGTATGGTCCGGTTTTTAAAACCATGCTAAACATTAAATACAACGCTAAGCTCCTCTAGGGTTCCGCACGCACCAGTGTTGGGAGCGGCATCAGTCCTTGCTCCTGGCAAAGTAACAGCTTTGATCTTACGGCGTGTCCCTATGGCCTTATTCGTTCTTTGTAGTGTTTCCTTTTTCTAGCCATGTTTGTGCAACGATCCTTCCATGTTTGTAAGCTGCTAGAGCTCGTGAATCCCCAGCCTCCTAAAGGTGATGAGGGGATCTGGACGTAGGTGGCCTGATGGCGACTCCGACCAACAACCATCGGTTCCAATCGGAGCTTCATTGTCTGAATCGTGCTCTATTTTTTTTCCTTTTCGTGCTCGTTTATGTCGTTGTTGAAGACTCTTTGACCTTGCTTCCTTCACGGCGACGACCCTCTTTCCTTGCAACCTGGCTTCGACTTTGGCTTTGTTCGAACGCTCGGGGCCTTGGTTATCTTGGTTTGTGAACCTCTATGCTACCTCCGCTAGGTTTACACATGCTTTTCTTCTTGTGCGACGAAGTTCCTCTTTTCCCGGCGGTGAGACTTCGTATTGCCTTTTCGGGGCTAACTGATTGTGTTTATGTCCATCTCTGTTCGTCCTATTTCCTTCTTCGGTTGTCTTGTCTCGATGTTAGGTTCCACGTTGACAAGTGGTGCTTCTCCTCGTCCAGTTGCTTTGGGTTGCCATGGGTCTCCTCCAGACGAGGATGAGGCAAATGAATGGGAGCCGATGGACGAATATGATAGTCCTGTTCAGGGTCGTCTGGGTTTCGAATCCTCCACGTGTGCGTTGGGTGTTTTGAAGATGACTAACATGGGTCGACAGGTATGTACTCTCTTTGTCCAAGCTACCACCAGGTGTGTAGGTTGTTTGCTTGGTTTGGGAGGCTTCTAAACGTCTTCATTCAACATAATCGCAAAATTGGGAGGCGTCTCAGTTTTGGTTTTGTCCGTTTCCTTTTAGGTGATCATGTTTCTTATGCAATCAAGCCTCTCGATGTTGTGATATTGGTAGGGGCAACTTCACCGATGAAGAAAGCCAGATTTCCTAGAGAGGAGGAAAGTTTGAAGACGACCGGAGTGTTGGAAGAAGAAGAAGATGAAGGTGTTTGAGTCGCCTCAAGCATGGCTTGCGTTGAAGGGAGAGCACAATTTACAGAAGAAAACTTCTATTTCTACTATTTATGATGGCTTTTTTGATGTCTTTCTTGGGACCTGCAACCAGGTTCATATGATCCCTGATGTTGTTCTATCTCCGGAGATTAATGTCTTGGGTTTCAATAAGGGTGTTATCAAAGGGGTTGATGATAGAGATAGGGATTTCCTTCTTTTTCCTGAAGCTTATTCAAAGAGTGAGGGTTTGTCAATTGTTGAGTCTTCCTCTCTTGATCTGTAGGTTGATTCTAAGGGGTTTCATTCTACGGAAGTGGCTGATGTAGATTTTAGGTGTAAAGGGAGGGCTTTGATGGTAGTAGATGAGGAACAAGATTCAATCAGGCGCGGTATTTTGGAGGGGGGCGGGGGGGGGTGGAGATGAGAAGTTCAGCTGTTTTAGGGCTTTCTACGTCTTCTTTTGATTTCGAGGGTAGACAAAAGTTGTTTCCGGCTTGTGATCTTGAGATATTTAACCATCTGAAATGTATCCCTCGTGGGTTCCTTCCTCTATCGTCGATATGTTTTCTTCGTTTTTGTTTGTTGAGTCCTCTACTATGACGGGCTCGTCATGGTAGAGTAAGATAGTTCATTCGAACTATGATTTTCGGTGTAAGGAAATGAAAGCAAGAGATGCAAACTTTGTGTGGGAGCATGGAATTGGCAAGGTAGAGAAATGTTTGAATGCCACAAAAATGACTTTGAATGGGATATTGTAAAATGTGGCTACACCTTTTGTGGAAATAAACCGACTCTTGTTGCATACATTAAATTCAATAGGTGGTTGAGAAGATAATGGTGCACTTCTTAATTACATCAAGTCTGTTCTTCTGCTTTTCTTATTTCCCTGTTTAGAGATTTTTTTTTTGGATAAAGTGATAGAATATATAAATAAAAATAGGCACAAGGGTGCCACCCAACAACAAGAGTACAAATAGATCAGGGAAAAAAGAAAAGATGAAACAGAAACAGAAACAGATAAAGGAAACATCAGAAACGCAGGGGAGAAAAAATACAACAGGGAAAGCAAAGGAGGTAATCTTTATGAAAAACATAGTGAATTTACGACTCGTGCACAATCCTTGTTTAGAGGTGTTGTGCACTTTAGTTGGTTGTTGATGGCCTTGTAGCAAAGATGAATTTTTGCAGATTAGGCTAGGTTGGGAAGAAGCGACATAATAAAAGTATTAAAAGAATTCCATATCAAATTATCACTTCTAAATTTTGCTGATTTCGTTTTGGATGCAGTTATGGAGGTTGTTTTGTTTAGGATATTATGTAGAGATGATTCGAAAACCTACACCGCAGGGCCCGATTTCTTTGGGTTTGGGTTTCATCTGAATTTTAAAACATGTTTGAGTTCGGGTGTGGGATTGATTAAACCCGCACCCAACCCAAACCCAAACCAAAGTCGAAGCCGAAGCCTTATGCATGTAATTATCAGCCCTTATATATATTATTAAAGATACTAAGTAGTGTTTTCTTTGACGTAAAAATTCATGAATTATGTTGTTTATCAGCTTAATTATGTTTATGAACTATATTTTTTTCCTTTGTATTTGTTTAATTAGCTTATGTTCATGTTGTTCTCTTATGTACATGTTGTTTCCGGGTCGGGTTTCTGAGTTTTTTGCGGGTTCGTGTGCTCACTTCGGCTTTTGGGTTTAACTTTTGCACTCATATTGAGTTTGGGTTTCGATTTGGGTTTGGGTGTGTGAATGGTCAAACCCGCACCCACGGAGCCCGTTACCAACCCTAGATTTATGAGTGATTTTTTTTATCAAATTAATAAATAATATTATTCCATATTTTTTTAAGCTAAATGAAATTGATGAGAAGTATAAAAGGGTGTCGACCCAACTCAATTTAAGGAGATCACTAAAAGAAAATTAGAATAAATTAAAATACATAGCAGAAATGAGGGATAACATATAATATCAGTACTTGACAACAACTGATACCACATGCTCAACACCTCAACCATTAGAAGATAACATCATATAACTACTTGACAACAACTGATACCACTCATGCTCAACCATTAGAAGATATTAAAAGATATTGAGTTCCACCCTACAGTACCCAAACTAAAACTAATCATAGCCATAAAATAATTTAAATAATTGCCATACCCAGGGATCAAAAGGGATACTCGAGCATAATGTAGCACCCTTCCATCTCTTGAGGTTTATACTTTGTCCAAATGGATTAATTAAAGTTTGATAACTTGTTCTAAAATGAGTATTTGTTGTGCTATGCTCTAGTGGTTTTTAGGGTTTGATTCGCAGTTTATAAGTGTCGTTCCATTTACCTTATACCTTAATCTGATTTATGAAGCTTTTTTTGAAAACAAAAATCCCTGGGATTTTATTTTCCAACAAAAATTGTAAATCGGTTTTTTCTCCCCAATTCCTCTTAGAAATTCCAAACGACACAGCAATCCTTCTCATCAATGCATATTGGTGACGGAACGGAACATGACAGAACAGAACGGAACAGAACAGAATAAGATGGAACATGACAATAATGTTCTGTGTGTTGTGTTTGGTAACTCCAAGTCAATAGAACAGAACCATGATTTTAATTACATATATAACCCTCCATGTTTAATATTTGATTGATGAAAACAAATTGAACTCAATTGAACATTTTGCATAGAAACCGTTTGTTATTGCTTACTTCATGAAATAATCACTTATTTCTTTAAAATAATCACTTATATATTATTTAAGTTGTTTCAGTATGCTATTGAAAAAAGCAGAAACCTAATTATTTATTTAAGCTATTTTAAGTGCGTTTGTTTAGATTAAAAAATATTGATTTTTAACTATAATTTTTTTTAGAGATTTAGAGAAAATCATAAGTTGATTCGTGTTTGACTACTCTAATTAAAATCACTTACTTTTCATCTCCTCTCATCTATCATCATAGATTTACATTATAAGTTAAAGTAACTGTTTCAAATAATCTGTTTTCAGTTTCAGCTGAAACAAACACAAAAAGTGATTTTTTTGATTAAAAAGTGATTTTTCCAAAATAAGTTGAATCAAACGCACTCTAATTGACTTGTTTATCATTGCTTACAAAAACTGATTTTACTTTTGAAAAAATAATTAATTTTATTTTAATTAAATTGATTCGTGTTTGAATACTCTAATTAAAATCACTTTTTTTTTATCTCCTCTCATCTATCATCATAGATTTTCATAATAAGTTAAAGTAACTCGTCCAAATAATCTGTTTTCAGCTTCAGCTAAAACAAACACAAAAGGTGATATTTTAATTAAAAAAGTGATTTTTTTTATTTTAAAAGTGATTTTTTGATTAAAAAGTTATTTTTTTTCCAAAATAAGTTGAATCAAACGCACTCTAATTGACTCATTTATAATTGCTTACAAAAAGTGATTTTACTTTTGAAAAAATAATTGATTTTATTTTAAATGATTTTTTTGAAAAAGTAGATTTTCATTTAACTTTGTCTACAAATATAATAAGTGCTTTCAATTTTAGAAGTGATTTTAAACTGTTTAGATACATAAAATTTCAAATATAAATTAGGGGTATTTTTGAACTTGCAAAAGTTTTAAGAGAGTGTCGTTCCCTTCCATTCCACCATTTTTCAGGGAACCAAAGTGTCTCGTTCCTGAAACCTTTTGTCCTGTTCCGTTCCATCTTGAAAACATGACAAACACGGAATGAAACTCATGTGTCCTATTCCGTTCCCTTCCAACCTGTTTACCGTTACCATAGGTTGAATTTTTCCTATGTGACACCGACAAATATGGGCTGCGGTTACATCTTTAATTCCAAATAAATAATAAGAGCCCCACTTATAGTACGTCATTTGACATGAACTGAAATTATTAATCAACATCATCTAATCAATGGCACACAGTATAATATTTCTATTAATAATTCAAGATCCATAGGCAAATAATTTAGCAAGACAGCAAATAATTTAAAGAATTAAGATCCATGCACATTAATCAATGTGTTAATGTCTTATTGATATTCCTCCGTTCTGAAACTATTGTATTATTTTAGCTTTTATATTTTTTTTTATAAAAGCATTGTTGTTTTATAAATCTAAAATATTTTATCTCATTTTTTTCCATTCATGTTATCATTTAATGTTATATCCCCCAACTACCACCTCACATTTTTAGCACAATTCTTACCAAGAAGTTAACTAATTAATAATTACACCCTCCAACCACTATTATAAGCAAAAAACAACATTTTAGATTTATTGAATAAATAATGTATCTAGTCATTAGTATAGACTAGATACATCATTTATTGAATGAATTTAAAAACTTATTTTTTGCGTATAATAGTGATCGGATGATGAATATTTCTCTCTCTTTAATGTAACTCAACATTAAATAGGGCTTTCAGTCAAATTATAACATTAACTAATGAACTCTTAAACTATGTGTATAACCTTAAACAACAATAGTTTTGGGACGAAATAAGTAATTGATACCACCGATCCAAAAGGACCAAAACTAATTAAAACAATCAACCACGTAGAACACGACGGAGCCTTGCTTAGTCTTATTAATTTTTTTTTGGTACATGCTTAGTCTTATTATATTAATAATAGTGCTGATTATAATATTATTATGGTCCAACCACCATTTTACATCTTTGAAAAATCTAATTAAAGTACTTTAGTGCATTAAATTTGTTCTTAATGTATATCGTACTTCTAAGATTGCCTTTAACCCACTTTTTTTGTGCATGTTTTTGAAAGCAAAAGCTTTATTAAATAAAATGGTTGATTGTACAAACAGAACTCAACAAAGTGAGTATAAATGAAGTATTATTTGCATTATTAATGCTTATGTGAGTGCAAAGAGCGAGAAAGCTTAATTAAATAAGGTATTATTGTCAAAATAGTTAATTCACCACAAACTTCAAGTTATTTATTATATTAAAGACCAAAGTGCATATACCTTCAACTTGACTTTTATCAATGTTTAGAAAACCAGACCGATCATTGAACTGATGAAACACTAATTTATGGTTTAAAAGTTCAACCGGGGTCGAACTGAGGTTCAACCGATAATGATTAAATATATATATATTTAGTCTTAAAATTGTTTTTATGATATTATATATTTTAATACACAATAATATTAATTTTTCTATCACTTAGAATAAAACAAAATGATATAATAACATGTATTTTAATATTTATAGTACTTACTAGTGTTTTTTATCCGCGCGTTGCACGAGGAATACATCTATTATATTTGATAGGTCAATTAATACCTTGATCATTAAAAATATAATAAACAACTGATGAAATAGAAGAGTATGAAATGATGAGCAAAGTGGACAAAAAGTCTTAAATTAAAACCTTGTTACATAGATTGAACTTCGTACAATTGAATAACTAATAAAAAAATTGGTTAACCAAATCTCAAATTATGCAAAACATATTAGGGGATGTGGTTTAATGATGGTTAATAAACAATAGCTGATTTAATCTATAATGAAAAAAAGAGAAAAGATTCTTTATGTACGTGATTATGCGAGTTCATTTTTTACACAATAAAATAAACTAAGTTTGACCCATATCAACATGAAGTCGTTTCACATTCTTCATGAGCCTAAAGACAATAACACAAATTATAGATATGAAGAATCACCACCATTTGATCAAAAACAGATAAGAAGAATCACAAATAAAAAAGTTGCAAGGAAAAATATCTACAACTTCTCCTTTCTCTCCCCTCAATTCTTTCACTCCCTCAATCCACTTCACTGACAATGATTAGGTTAATCAAAATATATACAGATCAATGTTTCACCTCCTATAACATAGGACACAAATTTTAGATGCAAATTAAGAAAAACGAATAAAATAGAATCACATACAAAGGAGAATCAAAAAACATAAAAAACAAATCAAAATTTTTCAAAATTCCATATAGAATATAAAATGGACTCACCATCCATGGCTTCCAAAGAATCTCTTTTGGTGGAATATCTATAAAAAAACCTGAAGAAAAGAATTTGAAATTAGCATGGCAAGTGATGAACGAAATTGACCTTGAAGTCAAACATGAGTGAATGAAAGTTAAAGGTAAAGTAAAATAAAATTGAAAAAAACCATAACATATTATGCAAGCAAAGGAAGAAAATAATTTGAAACCTCCATCTGCAACCTTCCCAATCAGTCCAAGGCAGCAAATCGGAGGGATGCGATTGCAAGTCGATGGCAAAGTGGTACGATTTTGTGGGGGTGGTTCCGTTCAGTGGAGAGATGAGATGAAAATTGCATGGAGGAGATGAATTCCATGAAGTAGATAATGGAGGTAGGCAGGGTTTTAAGAGGGTTTTTGCTGATGGGATGTATTATTGATTTAAATCACTTATCACAGATTTTATATTAAGATAAAATCATGAAATAAACAACATAAATCCTAATCAAATCTAAAATTTAAAAATGTACTAAATAAATATAGATAAAAACTATCAAAATCTAGCAAATCACAATAAAAACTCATAAAATCCGGAATTAATTAAAAATCCAAAAATTCGATAAAAATACTATAAAAAATAATTAATACTCTAAAAATAAATAATAATATAAATTAAGATAAAATACAGAAATAAACAACATAAATCCTAATCAAATCTAAAATTTAAAAATGTACTAAATAAAAATAGATAAAAACTATCAAAATCTAGCAAATCACAATAAAAACTAATAAAATTTGAAATTAATTAAAAATCTGAAAATTCAATAAAAATACCATAAAAATTAATTAATACTCAAAAAATAAATCAAAAATAAATTAAGATAAAATCAAGAAATAAAAAACCTAAATCCTAATCAAATCTAAAATTTAAAAATGTATTTTTTTATTAAGGAGAAATAAGGTAAGGAAAAATCAGGGCACATGTGGCAAGTGAGGCCAAGGAGAAAGAGCTTACATGTATAATATTAGGTGAGAATTAATCTGGGAGCGACACGTCACTAACTTGGCCGTGAGAGCGACACGTCATGCTAAAAGTTGTTCTTTTCTAATATATATTGATATTGATATTGATTTCTCATTATATCCAAATAAAAATAAGCTAATGTATAGTTAACATGTATATTTTGTTGAAAAGGGGGTAGTATCTTTGTTACACATGCAAGCACAAGGGTAGAAAATTCATTTTGGTGGGAAGCGTGCGTTAAATCATATGGTAAATATATTTCTTTGCAATCCATTCTGTTAAGACAGTTGCGGCTTAGTGGTAACTGCCACTTTTTGGTACCTATGTGTTGTGAGTTCGAATCTTGCAGGTGCCTTTTTTTAAATTTTTCTTCTAAATTGTAAACTGTTCGGTTTACAGATTTAGAACCGGTTTTACCGGTTCACACCGGTTCTTTGGTTTGCCTCTCGGTTTTGAAATAAACGGTCTAATATGCAAATCGAGCCAGCTATAGGTTCGGATCCCGGTCGGACCGGCGGTTCGGTTTTCAGAATATTGACCTTTATACTCCCTCCGTCCCCATTTATAAATCACTTTTTGTGAGTTTTTTTGTCTCAAAATATAAGTCACTTTATAATATGAATGAAAAATTTAATGTCATTTTCCAAAATGACCCCATATTTAATATGAAAGACATAGTGTAATTTTGAAAAAAATTAATTTGGAGAGAGAAATTTATAAGCAATTTAGGAAAGGTGATAAAATGTTTTACAATTTTTTTGCTAGCAACTGCTTTTATTAATCCTAGAGAATTAGATAAAAATGATTACTTATAAATGGGGACGAAGATATCGTACTAAGGAACCGAGTGAGTAAGATCCATTTCATACACACTAATGTGGTAAGCTAGCAAATAATTAAGATCCATGCGCATCTCACATGCACATCAATCAATGCGTGTTCATCAGACTTTTAGCATCTGGAATACTTGAAATTTTAATACATCAAACATTTAACTTTTATATATGTAGCAGATCTTGTTTTGGATGCAGCCCTTAGAGGTTGTTTTGTTTGGGATTTATAAGTAGTTTTTCTTTTATGTTTGGGGTTTATACTTTATATACCTAGCTTGTTCAAGTTTTTTTTTATAGGTAAAGAAATATATTGAAAGGAAGTATAAGGGTACTTTAACCCAATACAAGGAAGAGGAAAAGGAGAAAAAAGGGAAAACAAAAAGAATTACAACTCAATTAATCACCCTTAACAAAACCCAAAAGAGACGTGGCTAATTACATAGATTAATTAGCCAAAGCAGCACCTCCAAAGGTACCAAAAACAAATATCAATTAGCAAAGGCCTTGAACCAGAATGTACCCCTCCAATGAGTAGACCAGATGCATCAAATGTCCTCAACCAAGCCAAATCAAAAGTACTCAAACACCATACAACAACCCTTGATTATTAACTCTTGGTTGCAATAGCTTGTTCAATTAGATTAGAGTTTACTAACTTGTTCTAATCAGTATTTAATTTGTTGTGCTTTGCTGTACTGCTCTTTACGGTTTAATTTCTTTAATATATATGTAAGTGTCGTTTTTTTTTTGAAAGATCAAATTTATTGAAACTGAAGAAGCATGATACAATTAGATTGCTATAGCACCACTAGGAAGCTATTAGCAAAACCCAACCCGGCAATACAAAAGGCCCTGTGCCTTAGCAAAACCAACAGACTGCCAATTTACAAGCACAGTGTACCTAGGTGCCTTATAGTAGTGAAGTGTTGTTTGTCTTAATTTGTGCTTTAATCTAATTTATGAAAGTTTAAAAAAAGGGGAAATTACACTTATCTCCACCGAGCTTTAATATTATTGTATTGACCTCCCCTTTAGTTTGTAAAATGCTTCATTTCTTCATATATAATTTTGAATTATAAAATAATGTTGAATGTTGTAATGATAAATTTTAAGGGAGGTCAATGCAATAATAATAAACCTCAAAAGATGTTTGTGCAATGTTTTCAATAAAATAAGGGTGGTTAGTATCTTGTTAAATACACCCTCTGATCACTATTATAAACAAAAGACAACATTTTAAATTTATTGAATAAATGATGTATCTAGTCATTAAATAATGACTAGATACATCATTTATTAAATGAATTTAAAAATTTGTAATAGAGAAAAAGTCATTGCAAAAATGATAAATTCTGAGGGAAAGTCAATACATTCAAAAAATAGATTCTATGGGTTGTTATTCCCCAATAATTGTAAATACCTTTTTTCTTCCCCATTCCTTGGAGAAACTCCAAATGAAGCAGCAATCATTCTTATCAAATCCTCAATGCATAGGGTTGAATTTTTCCCTAGCTATGTGCCACCGACAAATATGGGCTGCGGTTACACCTTTAATTCCAAGTAAATAATAAGAGCCCCCACTTATTTTTTTGGTTGTTGGGAGGGAAGAGCCCCCACTTATAGTACGTCATGTGACAAACTAAAACTATTAATCAACATCATCTTATCAATTGCACATAGTATAAAATTTCTGTTAATAATTCAAGATCCATTGGCAAATAATGTAGTAAGACAGCAAATAATTTAAAATCCATACGCATCTCTTGCACATCAATCAATGCGTTCATGTCTTATTATAATTGAAATCAAAGATAAAAAACTAACTAAAACAATCAACCACGCAGAACACGAGGGGACTAAAAGTCTCCGGTCGAACTGGTATTTGCGTTTAAGGATTGCTTAGTGACATAATATAACATCTCATGCATATTATACAAAAAAGTGTCATAGCACAAATGAGTTAGTAGAATTGGTAGTAATCTTAAATATTTACTCCGAGTCTAAAATGGTTGTTCTTTAAGGTAATGCACCTAGTTTAAAAGCTCATTAATTGATATAATATTTGACTTAAACAACCTTATTTAAAGTTGAGTTATATAAAGAGAGAGAACGATAATTATTGGTTAAGTGATTGGTGGACATTATGATTGGTAAAAATTGAAGGTGGTAGATGAGAGATACAATATGAAATGATGGTGCATATGGAAGAAGATGTGACAAATAACGATTTTTAAAACAACAACTATTTTAGAATATATGTGAAAAGCTAAAACAACAGTCATTTTAGAACAGAGAGAGTAGTTCAGTATGTGTTGTACATGATTGGTTGAGAGAAGTTCATCGATTTATTTAATATATGTGATCTCTAAATCTCAAACCTAGTATTTTTCTTGGCAGATTTCTAGGGAAAAAAATTTGTGGTAGTAGCTAGAACACGTATTGCATGGTTTGGATACACCGTACACGTTATCAATCAACACTCCAGTGATAAATATCAAAAAAAAAAAAAAAAAACACTCCAGTGATAAGAAAAACTACAATTTTTTTGAACATACAAAAAAGAAACAAAGAAAAAAAAACTACTCCATGTGTGCTGGCAACATGTGCGGAGAATCTCAAAGAATGGTGAGTAAATCCAATCAAAGAGTTGTGGGGCAAAAACCTGATAATTACCATGTGTGCAGTGTGCTGGCAACATGTGCGGAGAATCTCATTAAAGTAATAAGTATATAATAACAAGTTTGAAATCTTATATATAGGTCATTGTTCTCTCGAACCTTTCAAGATCGAAACCTCTCCCATTAGTGTGCTGTTAACTCTTTCTACAACACAAATTGTGGTATAGTAGTTAACCCATCTCATCCCTAATCATGGCGTCAACTGTTCGATCTTCACACATGAGAATAGAATGTATTTCACGGTCAACTGATTATCGTTTAGCACGAGCACCTGTAATGAGGGTATCAGCCAGTGCTGTTAGCCATGGATGTCCTGTGCTGACAGGAAAAAACATTACCACATACATCGATCCCATAGCAGGGAATACAATTATTCAACCTTGTGAAACCAGACAAAATCACCACCTTGAATACATTCCGAACCGCATTCCGGACTCAACCTACGTGCGCATCTTGGACACCACCCTCCGCGATGGTGAGCAGTCCCCTGGCGCTGCAATGACGCGTGACCAGAAACTCGAGGTTGCTCGGCAGCTCGCGAAGCTTGGCGTGGACATCATCGAGGCTGGGTTCCCTTCAGCGTCAAAGGAGGATTTCATGGCTGTGAAAATGATAGCTGAGGAGGTTGGCAATTTGACAGATGATGATGGGTATGTTCCTGTCATTGCAGGACTGTGCAGGTGCAATGAGAAGGATATTGCCACTACATGGGAGGCTCTCAAGCATGCAAAAAGGCCAAGGATTTTTACTTTTATAGCCACCAGCCCCATTCACATGGAGCACAAGCTCAGGAAGAGTAAAGATCAGGTTCTTGAAATTGCACGGAATATGGTGAAGTTCGCTAGGAGTTTAGGTTGCACTGACATCCAGTTTGGTGCTGAAGATTCTGCCAGGTTAGTTGTACTAACACTTGTTTATGTGGTTATGTTATGCAATGAAGAATTCATGCAACACTCTTTGAGTGTAGATTACTTAGAGAGGTAGAAAAATAAGAGACGTACGTAATAAATATGATAAATGTAATTTGATATATATCACTAGAAGAGATAAAAAGAAAAGAAAAAAAAGTGTCACAAAAATGTATACAATGTTTATCGATACACATAAATCTTAAATAATTACTAATATGCTTATCTAAACACTTGCTTTGAGGGTTAACTTCATTAGTTTATATAGCTTACAAAAAAACAAAAACACCTAGGGACAGATGCACGTTGTTGCAGCTGCCGCTAGAGGATTTTCATTCAATGCATGCAACTGCATGTAATACTGTTGTTAATTAGGATATTGAAATAGGAAAGTGCCCCCCACTAATGGCTAAAACCTTAGAAGATATTTAGTGCTTTTACTTGTCATCCACTTTTTTTTGTCTTCTTTCTGAATTGGATCACAAATTACTTCTCCAATCCGTTTATTTTTCATCAACGGTACAGAGCTCGCATGACCTTAGCCCTCTTTAGTTCTTCATCCAGTACCAATTAAGATGCCATTTTCGAAGCCTATAATTTTTTATTTCTTGGTCACATTTCACAAGATGCAAGTAGATTATTTGAATGTTAAAATTTCAGAATAATATATTTTGAAAGCATATATAATATAGACATTCATGCATGCTTTTAATTGATGAAATTAACTCATTTGAGTGATTTTTTAAAATTTTGCCTTTCTATAGCTTAATCTAGCAATGAAGTTTTGTCGAATTATATATAAGCTCTTTAATTTTTCGCAAAACTTTAAACGACTATTTTAAAATGGAAGGAATATTTACTTTCACAACTAGCTTTGATATTACTTATAGCAACTTTTTTTAAAGTATATTACTTACTTATAGCAACTTTAAGCAACTAGAATGATTGAAAGTGTTTTCCTAGCTATAATTATTATTACCAATTACATCTGAAATCATATCAGAGATGAATAACTAAATAATCGTTTAGTTATTTATATAAGAGATAAATATTTAATAGAGTTGATAATGAATTTTTTTTTCAGAATTTCCAAAATATCAAAATTTGTAGAGAACAATCATGCCGGGCCAATCCAAGGGTAAAGCCACCCAAGTAAGGGCTTTAGGCCTCCAAAAATTTTAAAAGTAAAAAAGGCATCTAAATATTTTTTTACTAAGTAAAGAAGGCCTCCAAAATTAAAGTTTGTTATAGTCCTCATTTAGGTAATAAGGCCTCACTTTAGAGTTTGATTTAGGCCTCATTTAGTGTTGGGTCGACCTGCAATCATGTTATATTTTGAAATTTTAATCATAATATATTATATTTTTAATATTACAGGTTCTTTTATGTATATTACCCCACAACTTGAAATTCTTAAATTGGTTGGTGTGCGACACACCTATTATGGATAATGTTTCATCCACACCTCTCTTTTGAGGTGGAGAGGTGGAATGGTGAGAGAGATAGGAAGAAAAGAAAAAGTAAGAGAGAGAAAATATGAGATGTGATAGATGATAAGATGAGAGAAATAGAAATAAAAAGATGTGGAAATGAAGTGTTTAAAAAATGAAGTGTGTATATATCATTACTCCACCTATTATTTATAACGTACAAGTTTTATTTTTTACTTTTTTAGGTAGACTAAAATATATATGAAGAGCAGTATTAGGGGTGTGCTTCAACTCAAAGAATAATACAAGAGGAATAGTAAACACTATATTGGAATATTCTTTGAAATCACTGCAAATGGACATGGACGCATATAAAAATAGAATAAAATCATTCATATGGATTCAGATCCAAATACACAGATTTAAAAAAAAAATCCAAATACACACAAAGTATCTTGCATATTTATAATTTTGATATTTTTTGAAACATATAATTTTGATATTAAAAATAATACTAAAACATATATTTTTAAATAAAATAAAATTTTAAATATATGAAAAAGATATATGCAATATACCAAAATTAATAGTTATATTTAAATATAACCATTAAATCTTTGTGGCCAAGGACATCACTACCGTATTTCGAGGCAGATTAGTCACGTGAGACCCTTTCTCTTGTGGAGACCGGTGGCTAAATGAAGAAAAAAATATATAATCATTAAATATTTTGATATTTTTTTTGAACTCGAATATTTTGATATTTGCTAAAACAAGTTTGTTGTCCACGAGTTCAAAAAAAAAAAAAAAGTTTGTTGTCGACTAAATTTAAGTAATGTCCCACATCAGTCAAAAAATAAATTGAGTAAGGTCACTTTCAAAAAAAAAAGCAATGTCGATCTGACAGCATATAATTAATTATTGGAGCGAGTATCCGAAAATGGAATCTTATTCTAAAATCCAAAAATAGATACTGCATGTCTGCATCCGTATAAAGTACAGTATAAACAGTCTAGCTACAGATCAGCAGCTACATGTATTTTTTATTCCAGAATATGAATTTTTCATTTCAGTTTTCCAAAATTAAATTACGTACTTTCAATTTAATTTTGTGATTTTAATCATTGAGGGATAAAAATTAATTCACGAATATTACGAATTGAATTTTTATACATGCATTCTTTAATCTCTATGGAATTAACTAGGTCGGACAAGGAGTTTCTTTATGAAATTTTGGGAGAAGTTATCAAGGCTGGGGCAACTACAGTGTCCATACTTGATACCGTGGGCATAGCAATGCCATTTGAGTATGCAAAACTGATTGCAGATATAAAAGCAAATACTCCAGGGATAGAAAATGCAATCATTTCAACCCATTGCCACAATGATCTTGGACTTGCTACTGCTAACACCATTGAGGTATATATATCATTGAATATTTTATTTCCTTTATAAAAAAAGTTTAAACAGAATGAAAAACATATAGAAAACTTTATCTAACTTTTGCTACTTTTAGGGTGCTCGTGCTGGGGCAAGGCAATTGGAAGTAACAATTAATGGTATTGGTGAAAGGGCTGGCAATGCCTCACTTGAAGAGGTCAGTATCTTCTTCTTTAATGTAGTATATAGTAATTCAAAATTCATTTAAATGTACATTTTCTCTACATAATTTATGTGAAATAATTGAAATTCATTACACAATTGGTATAATCAATGTATTTCTTTCTCCTTAATATATTGTATCACTCACTCCCTCGTTTTTCTTTTTCATTCAAGGTTGTGATGGCCCTGGCATGTAGGGGGAATCACATCTTAGGCGGTCTACATACAAGGGTTAATACAAGGCACATATTAAAGACAAGCAAAATGGTTCTATTTTAAAACTTTTTTCCTTTGGATTTTCCTCTCCTTTTCGTTATACTCATTTAACTCAAATTTCATAATCTTTATCATTAGGTCGAAAAGTACACTGGTATAAATTTACAGTCACACAAGGCTCTTGTGGGTGCTAATGCATTTCTTCATGAGAGTGGCATTCATCAGGTTGGTAATGCTAAATACAATTATCATTGTCTTCCTAAAGCCTAAAGTTTATTTAATTTTTATGTTATGAATTTTCATTCACATCTACTATGTTTTTTCCTTCATGAAAGTTACCAATATAAAAGAAATATGTCTTCGTAAATATTGCTTCAATGGTCATCCTAGGATGTATATCCATGCTACAAGTGGTACTATATAAATTTACAGTCACACAAGTCTCAAAATTTAAAATACCAAGTGAGTGATACATATATCACCAAAATTTGGAAAGATGGACTAAAACTTGTGCATTTCCATGAAGAAAATGATGTATTTCAATGAAAAAACAGATTGATGGATTAAAATCAATAATTCACTATTTTATAAGGATCAAAAAGTTATTTATCCCATAAGTTTTTTTTTGGTCAAAACCCATTTAAGTTTTTGACATAACCAAAGTGACTAAAATAGACTTGGTAACATTGTGGGCCTATTCTAACAGGTATGTTAGTTTAGTTTTGGACGGATTTGGCCCAAAGTTGGTCGCAGTCAATTTTTGGGCCTGTTTGAATTTCTTCTTTTATCTTCTTTGGAAATCTTGACCAAAAAAACTCTTCTTTGGAAATCTTTGACAAATTTCAACTTACAATTGATGCCAAATTTTTTCTTCCATGAACATACAATAATTTAATTTTTACAATATTGATTCTAATTTAGTATTAAGGATAGATACAAATATAATATTATTTCCTTCTTTGCTCGGTTTTGGCTGTAGTTCTGAGGGCTGTGTACTCTTTTGGTTTCTAGAGTAGAATGAGGGATTGTTAATTTTGACCTCTCTGTTTCTCTTGTGTATTCCTAGTGCAGTTTCTATCTCTTGTAAATGGGTTGAAGTATCTCTAATACTTATTTTCTCCTATATATATCACTTGGCTTATAAAAAAATAGAGTAACTCTTCTAAAACTCATATAACTCACACTATCATTAATTCCTTTTACATGTTCAAATGAATCATAGTCATGTGTTTTTGTTTTGTATTGCAACTGTTTGTTCAATCAAAGTTTTAGAACTTGAATATCAAATTTTTCCTGTTGGCTAAGGTCTAATTAAACCTACAGATAAGCATTTCTTCAATTTTTGTCTATTTTTATTTCTCTAATTTTTTCCCACTTTATAGGATGGAATGCTAAAACATAGAGGTACATATGAAATAATATCTCCTGAAGATATTGGTCTTGAAAGATCCGTTGGAGCTACTATTGTACTAGGGAAGCTTAGGTAAATCATTCAATTTTTCATGATATTGTCACTGATGGAATGCTAAAACATTATTTTAGTTTAGAAATGGTTATTTCATATTATTCTTGTATATTAGACCTTGTGCAGTCAATTTGTGACTCATATGTTTCCTCCTCCTTCATTAACACTTACATTCCAAATATTCATGCAGTGGACGCCAAGCATTGAGAAATAGACTGAAAGAGGTATTCATAAATTTCGTTTGTAGTCAAAGGCATATTGAATTTTGCCTTTCCTTTTTCCCCAATTTATTCTCTATTAGTTTCAGCTTGGTTATAAACTTAAGTGTATTATTATGGCAATTCAAATTCCTAAGTTATTCTTTGTTGATTCAGCTTGGTTATCAACTTAAGGACAGTGAAGTTCAGAGTGTATTTCTGCGATTCAAAGCCGTGGCTGAGAAAAAAAAGGTTCAGTGATAGTTAATTTCTTTTTCCACTTTTACCTTTCCAATTTGAATAGAATATATAGTTAGATAAGGTAGACTTGTAAGGAGTCTAAAGTAAGTTTGTGATACCACTAACACGAGATTTTTTTACGTACCTTAAGTAGAAGTCTCAACTAATCATCTATTTCATTTGTAACAATTACACACGAGAAATAATCTCTCTACTAAATTTATGGTATAGGGTAAGCATACTAATATAGATTACTTTAAAAAATTATATCCTGACAATATCTTCTAAGCAATCTATGAATCCAATTGATCCTTCTTGAAAAAATTCTTCCCTCTAGCTACCTGACTTTAATGTTTTATGTCCTTAGAGAATTACTGATGCAGACTTGATAGAACTGATGTCTAATGAAGCAGTTCATTCACAACCTATCTGGAAGCTAGGTGATTTGCAGGTAATTTGAACAACACTTTGAAATTGGATATCTAATCAAATGGCTTGATTTAAAACACACAAAAATTGAAGTAATACAATCTATCAATGTAGGTGACTTGTGGAACTGTGGGTCTTTCAACTGTCACTGTCAAACTTGTTTCAATTAATGGAAGCATGCATGTTGCTCATTCCACTGGTACCGAACCAGTGGATTCAGCTTATGAGGCCATTAATCTCATTGTTAAGGTTTGCAATTCAATAAATGCACTGCTGTGTTATAACTTTTGTTTGATTTTGAATGCTATTTTTAATTTCCACATATGTAAGCATTTAGCTTTGTCCATGGTTAAGTATTTAGTGCATATCCTTCACTATTATAATGGTGTTTATAGGCCCACCACTTACATGAAGAAGAATATTCATTGTTTTGTTTCCTGCAGCTGAATGTGGATTTAAACTTAAAGTCCTTTTTAAACCTAAA
Source organism: Lotus japonicus (assembly GCF_012489685.1). Taxonomy (NCBI): domain Eukaryota; kingdom Viridiplantae; phylum Streptophyta; class Magnoliopsida; order Fabales; family Fabaceae; genus Lotus; species Lotus japonicus. The sequence continues at coordinate 115,840,998 of NC_080041.1, read as the reverse complement.
TTAAAATCCCAATCATTCTACAAGTGTAACATTTAGAATGTAAAATCATTGACTAAGCTAAAAATTTCTCTTTGAGCCACAAATAATCTTAAAAGAAAGTCTTTACAAAATTCTAAATTGGGCTTGTTTATTTGTTACAAAAGGATGATAAATTGGGCTTGTTTAATTTGCCGTTTCCTATTTTTATTTTTAAAAAAAATAGAAAATAAAGCTGAAAATATATTTATTTAATATTTAAAAAATATTTTCTAAAATATGACCAAAACATTAAAAAAAAAAAATCATTTTGAAAAGTATTCAAAAAGTGAGATGAAAGCCATGGTAGTAAGGTTTGTGATGGTGGTGGTGATGGTAAAGACAATGATTGTAGAGGTGGCAGTGGTGGATGGTGGCGGCAGCCACTGTGTTGAAGGTTGTGCCGGTGATGGTGGCAGCGTGGTAACGACAGTGAAAACAAAAGATTAAAACAAACATGTTTTCAAAATTTGAAAAATTTAAAAATTAAAACAATTTTCAGAAAATAAAAGTGCAAAATGAAAATAAAAAATGTTTTCTCAAACCAAATATACATGATGATTGGTATATGATGAAGAAATCTTCTATCGTTTTATGTAGGAACCAATAAAACTTGTCAAGGGTGCAATCACAGAAGGCATTGATGCAACTATCACTACAAGTGTTGAGATTTGCAAGGAGACTAAAAATTCATCTACTCTTACTTCCAATGAAGATACAATTCATCCAATATTTAGGTATTTTGAATCAAACATGTAATTGCTTTAGTCTTTCATTTTTTTTTAACTATGCTTATATGACTTTAATTTTTTTCCAGTGGAACGGGAGCGGGAACAAATGTTGTTGTTTCTAGTGTTGATGCTTATCTTTCTGCAGTAAATAATATGTTACGTTTCTACCAATGATTCATACCTACTGCTGGAAGACCACCTTTGTGAATAATGCAATTGAGAAATTGTGTAAATATATATATGCTTGGGGCACCCATGTGTGGTTTGTGTGTTATATAGGGTTGATGGCAATAAGGTGTCCTTTGTGGATTGTTTATTGCTATTGATAATGTTTAATGAAACTTCCTTTTGTGTTTGTTAATCCCCCATATATGCTAAGTGCTTATAGCTGCAATTGAACAAATATTAAGGACTAATCATGCATCCATAAAACTGACTTCACTAATTGAAATATTAAGGTTTCATATAAAAATATAAATAAGGTGCATGTTTCAATATTTTATAAATTTTGATTAACAAACTAAAAAGAACACATGAACTTCAAAGCCCAGGTGTTATGAAATAACACAGCTTATGAAATGAAAATAAGCAAGATCACAAACAGTTCATACGAATATGATGTGGAAAACTACAGATTTGAAGAGAAACTACGGTTGCTGTCAAATCCCCAAACTAGAGAATAAACACTAAGTGAATTTTTTTATAACACATAGACTTCACTCTCAACCATTTTGTAACCCAATACACCCACACTACTCTCCAAAGCAAATATTTAAACTACATTTTCTCTCAATACTCTAAAACGAGAGTATAAGAGAATAAGAAAACACAAATATAAGCTTAAAGTGTTTCCCATTGTTGGTTCTTGGTATGTTGAAACAAAGAACTTGAGGGTTTTATATATAGTCTTCCACTCTTCCACGATTCACCAGGCTAGGCAATGTGAGACTTCTCTAACATACTTTTTATTGATCTTTTTCTTCCTTCGTCAACATTAATAATGTGAGACTTATATTGCAATTAACACCAACAACAAGATGAGGGAATCTGGAAAACAAAAAGACCCAAAACCTCTATAGAGCCTAAAAATAAAAGCCCACCAAAATAATACTCAATACGGTCTGCGACAAAAAAGAACCACAAAACCTATACAAAACTGCATAAAATTTTTAATGTGAATTAATAAATCCAATAAATTTTCGCAACACACTCAAGTCTCAGTGCTTTTTTTCGGTATGAGCTTGTGCTGCTGTTTGAATGTGAAAGCCACCAAAACATAAATACTTGTAAGGAGAAGTCATTGATACTTGGATAGTGAAATTTTGGTACAACCAAGGACTGGATGTAGCCCTATCATTCAAGGGGTGAACTAGGATAAAAATGGTGGTGTGTATCATCTCCCTCCTTACTCTCACATCTCCGCTGTACCAAATGATCCCAACAATGATGATGAATCTTTCAATTGTTTGGATATCTAAGTTTTTGGATGACACAATTCAAACCCTCCTTTTCTTGTGCTACTTTTTTCGATATCAGATGATGGTGAGAGCGGTGTCACCAGAGAGACGAGGAAGAAGTCGACATTGGTGGAAAAGTCGAGGAACAGGATCAGGGCGGCGGAAGAGGGACGCAGAAAAGGCTGAGGTAAGAATATGAACGTACGTACGTAGAGGCAGTGAAGGAGGAGAGAGGGGCCGATCAGAGACAGTAAGAGCGACGAAAGAAGAGAGTCAGGGGCGAGAGTTTGAGGGATAAGGGAAGGAGGCCTATAATAGAGGTCTGGCGGACAACAATACACATTAGCGTTGCGCATAAGCTAAACTGACACTAATCATAAAATTCGCAATGTTTGAGCAGCGTAACATTAAAGTCGGTCAAAGTCGATGCTAGACATCACATGGGCCCAAACAGTGCAAGTTTGCGTCGGCTACACTCGATGCAAAGTTCAAAGGCAAATGAAGTGTTGCATGGGAGTCACCGCTACATCTTGACAAGTATCAAATTAAAGCTATTTTAGTCGGTGAACGTTGTGTTTTCCTTAACTGACGCTAATTAAGTATCGACTATCCGACACAAGTTGGTGTCTAACTCAAGTTCAAGTGGATTAAAAAACGCTCTACATAGTTCAAAGTTCAAACCGACGCCGAGAAGCAGAATTTAGCATCAGATTATCTTTACATATATTATGCTCGTGTTTCTTTTCTTTAGCTTTACATGTTAAGTGCCTTCTATTTTTTTTTTGTTCAAAAGTTCAGTGCCTTTCTAGAATGCGCAAAATGAGATGTGCAGCGTGCGCGCATGATATTAGCATAATAAGCAAAACCTGAGTCTCACCAACCCACCAAGAATAACATGATTGAGATTTGAGGACGACATATACAAGATTCACACATCCACATTTAACAAGCAAGCAACCCCTTATATATGTGGGGAGAGTTTTTCGTTCTTTGTCAGAAAGAGAACGCGTGTTCTTTTCAGCCCTTCTGAACTGGGTCCATATATACAAAGGTCCCAAGAGTTTGGCTTAGCAAACAAGAAAGGCTAGCTGCTTGTGGACTTAAAATTAAGATTCAGTTTGGCCTAAGGTTTTGCCACCATCATTTTTCTTTCACCCCCACCATTTTTTTTATTTTAGGAAGTCAATCTTTTTTGAAAATTAATTTGAGGAAGCTAACGACACGATGAGAGCGTTTTTTTAGTTTAAACCGGAGAAAACCTCAATGTTGGAGTTTCTGTTCAAATCAGGTAGAACCACTATAACAACAAAACTTTTTATATCAAATATTTAACATAGTTGCATTTACAATAACTCAAAACTGAGATATTTTAAAATGAAAAACTCTATAACAATGATATATATACACACCTCATTTTCAAAACACTTCATTTGTTAGCTCAAGTGGTAAGGGTTAGGGGACACAAGGGTTGTGGAGGGGAAGGTCCAAGGTTTGAATCCTGGAAGGAAAATTTGAAAGGATTTTCTAACTTACTAACAACTAACCACTAACATTTGCCTATCAAAATAAAATTTCCACTCATTTTTATTTCTATCTCTCTTCTCTTATCATCTATCACATCTCATACTTTCTCTCTCTTACTTTTCCTTTTGTCTCTATCTCTCCCTTCATTCCACCTCATTCCACTTCCAAGAGAGGTGTGAATGGAACATTATTCAAAACTTTATGTTGTACTTTCTCTCTCTTACTTTTCATTTTCTCCCTATCTCTCCCTTCATTCCACCTCATTCCACTTCCAAGAGAGGTGTGAATGGAACATTATTCAAAACTCTATGTCGGTTGATCTATATCCTTAGTGGTGATAGGTGAAATTATAGTTGTGAGTTTCATTATTCTTAAAAAAATTAACATATTTTTAGTTAAATTTGTTTCTGGTTTCCGACTTATACATCATAATCTAAAATGGTCCCTACAATTATTTATCATAATTTTCAGTACTTGGAATTTTTTGATTGAAAATAGTTCTTATGACATCATAAAACATTTTTAAAATATTATTTTTTATCCCGTCACTAGCCCACGTGGCAATCCTTGTCACATATAGGTGCTCACTTGTGATTTTTACATCAGTTTTAGTTTTTTTCAAATTCTATTTCATCAAATATAGTCCTTTAAAAATTCTCTTTTCTCAAATTTAGTCCTTGAAAATTCTTTTTATCAAATTTAGTCATTTTCCTTTTTCCACTTCCTCCTGTCACCCATCACTCATTTTCCCACCATTTTTTCGGCGAATCACTGCACTCAGACCTTCTTTCCCGTCCCTCAAACATCTCCTTCATCTCGTCCACCATCTTCTTTCTAACCTCCTCTCTAACTCTGTTTTCTTTTCTTCTAAATTTTTTGCAACTTGGTGATTAGAAAATGATAATTCCTTCAAAGTTATCACGATTTGAGTGCATTGGTTCGCCAGAAAAAAAAATGGTGTGAGGAAAGGTGAAGAGTGGGAGGAGGAAGAGAAAGAAGAAGAAGAAGTGGAAAATTTAAAAGGATTAAATTTGTTAAAAATAGGCTTAAAGGGTCAAATGACCCCTGAGATTACAAAGGGAATCAGTTACAGGACTTACAAATTTTTTGCATCAAATTAGGTGCCTAGAATTTTTTTTTTTAATTCAATTAAGGCCAAATGTTGTCAGCCTTCAATTTTGTCATATTCAGCAATTCCACGTGGCTTTTTTATTTTTTTATAATTAGAAAAATTATTAAAAATTATTTTTTTAATTCCAACTCATGGATTAATTTCTTTTTCAATTTTTTTAATTCTCCTCCCACCACCACCACATCAAAACTGCAGCTTCCAGTCTTCCACCACCTCTCCCATAACCTTTGCTCCATCGATGGAAACTACTGCACCCACCGCCCTGGTTCCGGCGAGCTTCATCGGAGGCGATGATGTCGTGCTTCTATCGGGATCGGCAAGCTTCATCATTCTTCTCCTTTCCATTCGTCGTTTTCTTTCTACGGTTCTCCCTTACCAGTGCCGCCGTCATGTCATAAGCTTGCCACCGCGTCTGCACCCACTGTAACAACCACCACACTCTGCCGCCGCCGATCCCGCCCACATGCAAAGCGCCGGACACATAGGTGTTTCAAATCTAGGCTATGGTGCTGTTGATCTGGGCTAAAAAGAGAAGAAAGGAAGAGGTGGAGGAGGTAAGGTTCTCTTGAAACGAGAGGAAAAGAAAGTGAAGTGGCGGCGAAGAAGATTTAGTGGCGACGGCGGGGTGGTGGAGGAGGAAGGATTGGGGGAAAGAAAGAGGAATAAGTGGGGAGAGGAAGGGATTAGTCTAATTCTGTTTTGGTTTGGGTTTGCAAGTCCATGATTGTGTTTTCTTTCATCTTCATTTTCTGATTAGGGAAGGTTTGATTGGGGGTGGAAGTGAAGTGGTTCTGATGGTGGAGATGTGGCTATTTGGGTTGCTGTGGTGGCTGAGGGTCATGGTGAAGGGTTGTAATTGTGGTGGTTTGAGTTGTTGGTAGGGAAGAAGAAGGTTGAGTTTATGTGAGGTGGTATTGTTGTTGAGTGTGGGTTCTGGTGGTGGTGTGGTTGGGTTCTACTGGTAGGAGAAGAAGGGGCTTGCTAAAGAACAAGGTGAATTTCTGGTTTGAATTTGGGATTAGTATTAATTTGATTAAGGATTAGTATTGATTAGATTAGGTTTTTTTAGAGATTATATTAAAGATATATTTTTAAGTTATGACTTGGAATAAAAAATAAATCTTTTTTGAATTAATTATTTAAAAAAAAATTTAAATGCCACGTGGAAAAGCTAAGTAGGCTAAAATTGAAGCCACATCACCGTCTGACACCATTAGTCCTTAATTGAATTAAAAAAAATTCTTAGGGACCCAATTTGATGTAAAAAAATTTAGGTTTTGGAACTGATTCCCTTTGTAATTTCAGGGGCCATTTGACCCTTTAAACCTTAAAAATAATCTTGAAGGACTAAATTTGATAAAATATAATTTTCATAGGACTATAGTTGATGAAAGAGAATTTTAAAATGACTAAAACGGATGTGAAAATTACACATGGTCACCTATATGTGACTAGCTAGGATTGTCACGTGGGCTGGTGACTGGATAAAAAATATTTCAAAAAATGTTATATGACGTCATAAAGACTATTTTCAATCAAACAAAATATTTCAGAGACTAAAAACTATGAAACAAATTTATATGGACCATTTTAAATTATGATGTATAACTCATGTTCTCGCTGGCCGTTAATAAAACAGAAACTGTGAGTGAGGCTGACTTCTTTGGCGCTAGCAATTGGACATGGACTATTGAGTTCAAATGCCATCAGTTGGGATGAGACGTTGATTAGGAATCTCATTTTAATGCACTGATTCAATCCATGCTTCCAGTTAAAGGCAAAGACTCTTTTATGTGGTTAGGGGATCGAAACGGTTGCTTTACTGTAAGGGCATTGTACTCTCAGGTGGAGAGTCGAGTTTTGGGCTCTAAGGCATAGGTCACCCCAAAAAATCTCCAAGAGATTATTCCTCCCAAGTTTCCACTTTATCTTTGGCAAGCTTCATCAAACAAGATTGTGGTGAAAGCTACTTTGTTGGCAAGAGGAATGGAAATAGAAAATGGGGACCTCTGTAGTATCTGTGGTTTGCATGTTGAAACCCCTTATTCTTGCATTGTGAAGCCTCTTGGAGAATCTAGTCTGCCATTGTTTCAAGGGAAGGTTCAGTATGGTGCAGCCAAAAGACGATAAAGGAATTGGTTCTCGAGTGGTCGCTGTTGTGTTCACTTTCTGACCCATCCCTTTGGGATCTAATCCCCTATTCCGTTTGTTGGCCATTGTGGATTGAATGGAATAAAGTTGTTTTCCAAAATGAGCACTTTTCTTTGGAATCGGTTTGGGATTGGCATATAACAAGAATCATGGGATGGATTAAGGCTTGGTGGAGCAATTTTCCAAAATGAGCGTATTTAGCTTCTGATTTTGCTTGCAACTTCCCCGATCTGAGAGTATCCTTATCAAGGGAAAGAATTCGATCCAAAACCTGGAATCCACCTCCGGAGGGTATATTAAAATTTAATGTGGATGGTTCGTCTTTAGGCAATCTAGCTAGGTAAGAGTGGAATAGGTGGTATTCTGCGTGATTGTAACAAGCGTCAATTGGGTATGTTTTCTTTGCCGGTCAGAGATCTCTGAGCTTTTGAAGCAGAAGTTAAGGCGATTCTTGGGGTTGAAAATTCTGCAAAAAAATTCATGACAACGAGGATCAAAAGAGACATGTAGAAGACATTGCATATGCTCTTGAAAAATGGATTTTGAAGATTGAAGAAGTTATTCATAACCTTAAAGGTAAAGCTGTAAAAAGGACAAAAGTGTTGGATCATGTGATAGAACAACATAATAATTAAATGATTAGATCATATATTAGGGTTGTCATTTCTGTTTAATTTTTATTGCAATTGGTTATAACTTATAAATGTCGTCTAATGATAAAAATATATGTTCTAATTATTTTCATTATGAAGACATCAAATCATGTTCCAATTGATAGTTATTGAATTCTAGCTTGTGTTTGTTTTTTAATTGATCCAATATGTTCTAAATTGTTCCAGCCAAGAACATAGGAAGAAAGTATAGTACCTAGAGTAAAAGGATTGCAATGAGAGAGTCTAGAGAGAGAAAGAGCGTGTAACCGCTTAGAGAGAGAGAGTGTAACTGAATTTTAAGTTTGTTATTTATCAAATGAGCTAAGAGTCTCTTACAATTGGTAACCGCCCCCTATTTATAGGCTAGGGGTTGGACCTGGCGCCCCTAATTGTCTTCAGTGGGCCGGTTGGGCCTCTCAGGGGAGGCCCAATTCCCTGGCTCGCGTGTCGCCCTGAGGCAAGTATCCCTGGGCGAGGGCCCTAGGGGTCTCGCCCAGTCCACAAATGTTTACTATTTGTCATTGAGTACCTCGTCATTGAATATTTTGAGTTCCATCATGTAGCTTGACCACGTAATCTATGTGATTTTTATATTCTATATCCCAATTTCCACCGCGCGCTGAACATGTGTTTTTTTTTACCCAAATTAAATTTTGTGGCAGTCCAAAACTTTTGCTAAACAAAGTTATGATTTTTACACTTAGTTCTTAGTAGCAGTCAGAAACATCAACTAAACACATACTTGAGGCTGCGTCTACCATGAGTTTCTTTCAAACTGAACCACGGTGGTTCACACTCTTATTTCTATAAACCACGAAAAATACCCCTTTAACAATTACAATATTCCAAAAGTATTCATCTTTGCCTACTCTCCCTCACCATCGCTCTCTTCAAACAATATTCATGAAATTGAAATCAAATAAAACAATATTGACAATGGAAAGTGAAAATCAAATGTAAGAACTGGAATGATAATTAAATTCTTCATGTTGTTTAATTTCCACCCTTTCTTCATTAGTACATTAATTTCTGGATATCTGGGATGAGAGAAAAGCCAAAGATATGAGATGAAAGGTGTAGTTGAAAGGATCATTTGGTATCACCAACAATCCTTACACCCCCAAATCCATCATCACCGCTGTCACTGCCGTCGGTGAAGGAAAGGTGTCGCGTGGGGTTTGAGTTTGATGAGGGAGAGAGGGTGAACAGAGAAGGATTTGCAGCCGGGAGATGGTAGAGGGTATTTTAGACATTGTAGATTTTTTTCTATGAAATCTGGACTTTTAAATATTTAAGGGCTTGTTTGGCGGTCAAGGTAGGATAAGAGATAAATGATTGGATAAGGACAGGATATGATAAGAGCAGTATAGACTCTTATCCTATCCTGCGTTTGAGGTGAACATGATATTGATAGGATATGGTAGAAACAATGAAAAATGTATCAAATTTTCATTTGAAAAAAAAAATTATAATCTTCATTAACTGGTATCTTATCATGTCAGGATAATTTCTATCCTAAGTCTCCCCCTCATAATAACTTTTGCACATGATATATATAGGATATGATAAGGGATAAGATAGTGCTATCCTATCCTGCTGGCACAACAAACAAAATATTACAGCAGAATAAGATTAATATTATCACATCCTATTTGCTTATCATGTCCACCAAACGGACCATAAATATATATCTAAGGGCCATGATTTAATTTAGGAAAAGTGAAGCACGGTGGTTCACTTTCCAAATGTACCACGCTAGACAAAACCATACTTGAATGCGGATTTCTTGAGTTCAACTATAATTATTGAAAAATAAGTTACCTACAAGTGGTTGAAGATGTATTCTTTATAACTGTTTCGATTTAAATTTTGGAGCTATATACTAGGACAACTTTTTCTTTTGGCATATTTTCCCTTTCTAACATCAGACTCACGTACGTTCAAAAAAAAACATCAGACTCTCCTCACCATTATTAAGAAATTTTTACTTAAAATGTCATGAAAACTGAATGACAATAATTTATTCTAAAGAAGAATCTAGTTATAAGAGAATGGAAATCTTTTGGAAAATGATGTTTTTCTTGTGCCTTTGTAGAAAATTATAATATCATACGTCTACCGAACAAATATAGCATCTGTCAATAGAGAATTTCTTATTTTTGGAAAACGAAAATTTCTTCCTCTATGGGTCCATCTTGGAAGTTTCTTCACTAGTAAATAATTAAATTAGAAAAGTCATTTGTTGTGAAAACAACTATTTTCTAAATTAGTATACATCCGTTAAAGAAAACAAAAATAGAGTCATGTAGAATAAGAACACAAGATGGGAGAAGAGAATCGACTCCTGAACTAACTTCTCTATCTCGCTCTATTTTGTGGTTTTCACACTCTTTATGTATTGGATTGTCCACTTGCTGGTAGCTAGTGGCAATTCTAGTTTTCAGGACATTTCCCTTTCTTTCTTTTAATTAATATAAAGTTAATCTTACCATAGGGTCTTGTCGAGTAATGTTTCCTCCACACCTCTCTTTTGAGGTGGAGAGGTGGAATGGTGAGAGAGATAGGAAGAAAAGAAAAAGTAAGAGAGAGAAAATATGAGATGTGATAGATAATAAGATGAGAGAGATAGAAATAAAAAGAGGTGGAAATGAAGTGTTTGAAAAATGAGGTGTGTATATATCATTACTCGGGTCTTGTCCCCTCATATAAAAATCAAAACAATATTTTATGAATAGCTGTGATTCACAACATCCATTTTTATTTTTGAACCTTTATTTTGAAGTCAAAAAAATGCCAGACAAATTCATTGAGATAAATATACATTTAAGTAAATGTGTCAGAGATTACTTATAGCATTCGATGTATTAATTAGTTGACTATTCAATCTTAATAGATTACCCTACATTTCAAATGAGAATGTGCATTTCTTGAGCTAAGTCTCTTCGTCATTGATCCACATGGGATTAAAATATTTCTAAAGGCCGCAATTTATGTATGTTTTCTTTTAAAAACATCACATGTGTCCCGCGCGCGCCATGAATAATCATAGCTGTTATAATTTTTATAATACTTAATATATTTTTTTCGGTAAATATAATACTTTTACAGTTTACTTGAAACGTTTCTTGTATATGTGGCTTAAGAGAATTTATGAAGAAAATGGGCCTTGTGAACATATATACCACCGCCACATAATATTATATAACTCGCATGTTACCATAAAATTTCTTCATAATTAAATTATATATCCTGATTTCAAAAAAAAAAAAATATATATCCTATCAAAATCGAACAGGTCTTTGTCACGTTTAAAAGTGTGTTTGAATTTATGACATTGAGAATTCGATCTTTAAAAGACATTTTTTTAGAAAGTGACATTTGTTCTTTATCACATTTGTCGGCTGGGTTGAATATGATTACCTTAGTAGACAATTTTTGTGGTTATTAAAACCAAAACAAAAATTATCCTATGAGCTCAGCTGGCAACGTACATAGAGTGTGCGAAAAACTCTCCGATACGATTCACACATAATACAACCGAAGGAGGGATAAAGAGTTTTAATTATGACAATCTCAAATTTGAAATAGTGATCAACATTCAAAAGGTGATCATAAATAAAATAAAATATATTGTTCACAAGTTAAAATGATTTTCTTTACAAATTTTTTATTTCAAATTAATTTTTTTTTGAACTAAATTAATTTTAACACTTGAGAAATAAAGTAAAAACATGATTTATCGATATAATTATAAAAATGTGAACCATATTAATGATATCAACAAATTTTACGTTATCTCTTAGAGAGTATTATCTCTCAGAGAGTATCAATTAATATATTTTTCAGAAGATAAAGACCGTGAATAATCAAATTTGGTTCAATCGAACCACAATTAAGAGGATTAGAATTCTCAATTCATGCGACCAAATCTTGAATGATGGGGAGACATAAGGTAGATTTGAGGATTTCATCATCTTTCCATTTCAGGTCCCAATGCTTCTAACCCACGTTACTTCTAGCCGTTGGGTACGCACGCTAATTAATTAATTAATCAATTGATAGACTCTGTTATTATTTTAAGTTAATTACCTAAAAGGATCCAAAAAACAAGTATATAAGCACACCCTGATGCTGTGTATTTTATGAAAAATACATGCTTCTTATCTTAGTGCATTCACAATGAGGCCCCTCGAACAGTTAGTTTCTCTAATCTTACTCTCACTTTTTCTGAGTATGCAAGCTGAGGAACTCAAATCCTCACAAACAAAGCCTTGTGATTTTTCCGCAATCTTCAACTTTGGTGACTCCAATTCAGATACTGGTTGCATGTCAGCTGCATTTTACCCTGCCACTCTGCCTTATGGTGAGACTTTCTTCCATGAAGCTGTTGGCAGATATTCTGATGGCCGTCTCATCATCGATTTCATTGGTGAGAAATCCATTGGCTAATTGTTTTTATAGTTCGGTAAAGAGCAGTGTTATATTGCACATTGCTCTTTAGGCAGCATCACAACACGGCCAATTGTTTACACGTGTATTATTTGTCGTGTTGGATCGTGCGTCAACACGCTCGTGTCACATAGCATTATCCAAACCTTTAAAATCTTAATGTCACGACCGCAATTGTAGTCAACAGATCTTATATAAAACATACTTGTTACTTATAACATATTTGAATCAACTTATTCTTACTCATATTCAACTCTGACACTCACAAGTTTTGTTACAGTAATTGATTTTATCTTTAAAATTAATTATAGAAGGATTTTCCCCAAATCTTATTCAATTAAATGATGGGAGATCACATTTTGTTTATGCAGCCAAGCACCTTGGTTTCCCATACTTGAGTGCATACATAAACTCAATCGGAACAAGTTATAGGCACGGTGCAAATTTTGCTGCAGGGTCATCAACCATTATGCGACAAAACAAAACCTATTTCGAAAACGGCACGCCGTTTACTCTTGAAGTTCAAACTATACAGTTTAACAACTTCAAGACAAGCACAGCAAAGTTCTTCAACCAAGGTTAATTTTTCCTAAGATGTATCTACATAATGTTAAAGCTTAATTAAGTGGTTTTATTAAATTCAAGTTGTAGTCACTTAAAAACGTGCACGTCTTTGATTTGCAGCAAAAGGAAATTCCTACAGAAGACACTTTCCCAGGCCAGAGGACTTAGCCAAAGCTATCTACACATTTGATATTGGGCAAAATGACATCGGTGCTGCTATTAGCAGGGTGGGCATGGAAGATTCTCACACAGCAATCTCAGACATTGTGGAAGTTTTTACAAATCAAATCCGAGTAAGCGACATAAGCTAGTTGAATTGTGTTCATTAGAAAATTAATTAGAGATCTCTCTCTAATTAGAAATTAAATCGATTTCATAATTAGAGATTTCTTTCAAATTTAGAAGGTTGTGCTTACGGTCGATCGATCGCTAAAACGTAGGGGTGTGAACGGGCTCACCCGTCTATCACTTTCAATGCTTAAAGTAGATCGAGTTGAGTTGACCCGTAGAATAATGAGTTAGAAATGTCAACTCGTCCCGCTTAGTTGTGGGTTGACGAGTTGGTTCGTGAGTTGGCGGGTCTGCTCATGAAACCCACCAAAACCCGCACAAAAACATTTAAAATACATTTTTTAAAATAAGATAGGCTGGTTTGCGAATTGGCTCATCGAATTGGTGGGTTGACTCGCCGGTTTGATTAGGTATGCGAGTTCATAAACTGAATTGTTTCACGGGTTTAAGCTGGTTGGTTCAGCGGGTCGAACTCACATTAGCACCCCTACTAAAAACTTAGGTTTTACTACTTATTATGACATAACACATTCTATTAGACTAAAAAAAATGATTGGTTAATTTACTTTAGCAAGTGCTAATTAATTAAGAGCCTTCTTGTTAGTTTATATATTGGCTAGGAGGAAGGACATTCTGGATACACAACACAGGCCCCATTGGTTGTCTTCCAGTGGACATGCCCGTGCACAATGCCATTAACAACTTTACTCAAGCACCTGGTTATGTTGATCAAAACGGCTGTGTGAACTATCAAAACGACATGGCCAAAGAGTTTAACACAAAGCTCAAGATTGAAGTGGACAAATTAAGGGTTCAGTTCCGTGATGCCTCGTTCATGTATGTTGACATGTTCTCCGCTAAGTATGAGCTCATCAGTAATGCCAAAAAAGAAGGTAATGATGACTTCTTTCCCCACCATTCAAAGTGAGTTTAACCATAAATGCTTGATTTTGGTCCTATAATTACAATTATTTCATTTAAGCCCCTTTATTTTTAGATAGAACAAATGTGGTCCGAATGTTAATTGGTAATCCAATAACTAACGGAAAAACTTGTCACACATAAGTGATTTGTGATTTTTTTATGGAATAAGTAATTTTAAAATAACATGACACCATTAGATTTAATTTATATGACATGGAAGAGGACATCAAATCGATACAGAACAATTTTCTACAAGAATATTCAAAGTGATTTAATTACATTAACCGCTTAATAATTATGGAATTTGAATTTCAGGATTTGTTGAGCCTTCTGAGATATGCTGTGGTTACTATAAAGATGGTCACCAAGTGAATTGTGGGAAGAAAGAAATAATTAATGGTAAAGAAATTTATGCTGGTCCTTGTGAGGATCCTTCCAAGTACATCAGTTGGGATGGCGTGCACTACACTGAAGCAGCAAATCGCTGGATTGCCAATCGAATACTCAATGGTTCTTTTTCAGATCCACCACTTCCCATCACACACTCATGTCAAATAACTCGTTAGCAATTGACCCGGATTCCCTGCGATTAGAAGTCTCTAGTACATCTGGTACAGTCAAGGACTCTATGTTGTCCTGTGATCAAAGATTCAATGGATCCGATTTAACCAGTTTACTATACAAAGTAATATCATTAAATTAAAACCGTGTTATTTGATGACTATAGGCTTATCATTTCACTAAATTCAGGAGTCTCTGAACTTCATGCATGCAATCCGAATTTCATATATACATCTTTAGAGCATCTCATCTCCAATGTAAGGTTCTTAATTCTTATTTTGGAGTTAAGAATTAAGAACTTTACCATTGGAGGTGCTGACATGGACTCCTTAGTTCTAATAAATAAGAACTCAGTTCTTATATATGGAGTTTTGCTTTTTGAGTTCTTAACTTAAAATATTAATTATTTCTCTCTTATTTAAATTACTTTATTACTTTATGAGTTTTGTTTTATTATTTTATAAAAATAAAAAGTATAAATAATGTGGTTGGTAGGACCAAATGAATAGTGGTTGGAGCAAAATTGCTTGAGAGTTGCTTAAACACATGTGGCAATACGGGCCCACATGAATAGTGTTAAGAACTAAGAAATAAGAACTAGCATTGGAGATTCTCTTAGTAAAAGTTTTTTTTATGCTTCGGAAAATTAATAAAATTACAAAGAAAAACTAAGGAACTGCAAGAGAATCCTTCAATAGTAAGGTCTCGAGCTCGATAGAAGGCCTATCAAAATTCATAAGACTAGTCGTATGTTAGTTAGCTCCCTCTTAACAAAGTCAATCCGCAGCATCATTACCGTTCCAGTGAATTCAAATAAGATTGATTCTCCAACTCGTGTCTACACATTTCTCTAATACCATGAAGAACTCGACCTATATATCATAATTTAATTCTTTTATATTTTACTTTTAGTTATGTGTTTACTCACAAATTTATTTATCATCAATCTCAATATTATTATTCCCTTGGGATTGTTAAATTTAGAGGATCTTGTGAGTCGTTTTGAATTTAAGGGATCAGGTTTTTGGAGTTTTCTACTCAAATTAGATTTTTCAACTAGAAAAAAAATTAGATTTCAAGAACAAGAACTAACTTGTCGATTTACCAATAACTTGAAGGAAGAACAACAATGAACTGAACTCTTACAATTAAGATATGATGAATTCACAAAAGCCGAGCTTATATATGAAGCTGACAGCTTTGACCTATTTTGGAAAATAATTGTTACAGACTCGTTAACCGTTGAAAATAACTAGTACAAACTCGGTTGCAGCACAAGAACTACCTGAACTACCATCACTGTGTGGCTGATGATTTTCACAGGAATTGTGTTACTAATGGTGGGAACCGAAGGCTACAGGTGGAGGAATTGTTTAATCATTAAGGGAGGCTTTGAAAAATAGCAAGTCCTTCGGCTTTGGAGAGGACATCTCTGAACAACGATAATGACACACGATCGAGTTGTTTTGTATAGAAATTCGCATGAGATATGATCTCAAACCACGAATAAACTTGTGATCCTTGTCATCATTGGTGGTAGGGGCTCCAATCACGGCTAACCGATCACAAACAGTACAATATTATTTTCCCTAATGATTCACCAGCTTAGTACCACGCCACATGAGTTGCAATTCGTCACGGAAGCAGAGTTCAAGTGTCTTGTTTAGTGAACTATAAGCGACATGCAATGCATGCCAAACTTCTTTTGCAGTGTCATGGCCGAGGATCTCAGCATTTCCTACTTGGTTGAGGAAGAAAGGAGAAGACTGTTGATTTTTTGATCTTGTGTATTCCACATGGCAAACTTAAAGTTGGGTACTAGTTCGCTTTGACGAAGAGGATTGGCAGAGATGGTGAGAGAAAATGTTTGCAGTATGAGCAGCGACAGAGGAGTAGTAGAGCCATCAACAAAGTGAAATATATTTTGCAAGCGGATAAGAGATTCAACTTGTTTTTTCCAAAGTAAAAAATTTATGGAAGAGAGACGAATCGTGGTTATGTGTATCATAGTAGCAAAAAGGAGGGTTGGTGATGGTAGTTCCTCACCGACCATGAGAGAAAGAGGGTTGGCGGCTATGAAAGACAGCAGCTAGTGGTTTGGTTACTAGAGTTTTTGTAACCTATCTTTTTTTTTTTTGAAATGGGTTTTTGTAACTTATCTGATATTATATAAGATGAAATTATTGTCACAACAAATGTGAGAGTTGATTTCATACCTAGATTACAATGGAGTGGTGTAATTTAAGGAGATAAATAACGAAAGAATTATTATTTCTAGAAAACATAATTATTCTTAGCAATAATTTAATTAAATAAAAAATAATTATTCCTTATAATAATCTGATTACTCTTAATAGGGACTGAAACGACTCATTCTTCACTCTTAATAGTAATTGATTGTTGTAATGCTTGAATGGTTTTTAATTGTTATCATGTAAAAGTTGTAATTGATTGTTATAATGCTTGAATGGTTTTTAATTGTTGGTATTGAAAGTGGGTTATCAACTTATCATGTGAAAGTGGGTTATCAACTTATCATGTGAAAGTTGGAAATTGCTTGATATTGTTTGATGAGATTGCAATGTTATGGAGAGTTCCCACCTCGGTCCTCAAACATGCTTATATTTGATTGTATGGGAATTTCTTTCCCGCATTCTATCTTTGTGTAGTTTTTTTTTTTTGTTTTCAAACTTAATCTTTCCTTATAACTAGAAAAAAAAAAAGGATTGTCAATTAATATTTCATCATATTGTATAAGAAATGTGAGATAGTGACAATTTCTTTCCCCCATTCTACTCTTGTGTAGTTTTTCTTTATTTTGAGCTTAATCTCTCCATATAACCGGAAGAGAAAATTGTTGATCAATATTTCATATTGTATATGATTAAATTAGAAGCCCTGATTTTCTAAGTGATTAACAAAACTATGCACAATACCACTCATTTTGGTGTTCCCATTCCCATTGAGTGTGAGCAAGAAAAGTTGTTAAAATAAAAAATCCTATTTATCTAAGAGATTAACTAAATCATTATTAATACCACTATTTAATTATATACTGTTGAATCAGTGGTGTTATGACAGGATATCATACTTAGAAAAACCAAAGTATATATACTCTCATTTACTTGGTGATCATATCCCACCAATGTTGGACTATTTTGTTTGATGAAAGACAGGACTCTGTACGTTGGCAAAGTACAACGGTTATAAGGAAATTGAGACCAGGCCCTTTGTTAAAGAGAGGAAGGTGGATCTGGAGCTAGATCAATATGTAGAGTGTGAGCAGGAAGTTAATAGGAGGAAATGGGAATGTTGGCATGTTTACCACAGAAATACAATACAATGGTGAAATAACAAAGGAGTTAAAGCGAGAAGTGAATCATATGTCCGTGGAAATTATGATAGAGATACTACTGCATTCTAGTGATATTCTGTGGACATTGCCACAATTATCTTTGAAGAAATTCTTATATTTGGCCTCCACCAGAGGATTTTGCTGCCCATGTTGCATGGCCTGGGAACAGGCCAGCTTTTCAAGATGGGGAGAGCAGTCATGGAGCTGGAACTGTACTTGTACATCCAAAGAATTATGGAGGATCTAATGAAGAGATAGCTGGAGACATGGAGGAAGACAGACAGAGCACAGGCAGATCATGACTTCATAGATTAGATCTTGGATGAGAATAAGATTTGATTGAGCTGTTGTGGAGAACAAGATTGATTGAACTTCAGTTGTTGTAGTACACTGACTGAATTACTGATTGCACGCTCTGTGCATAAGCATGGGTTGATGACATGTAAAAATGATTGCATGAGCTTGTCTTTAATTGGACATTGAATTGTATGATTCCCATGATAGAATTTGTGGTGGCACTGGCAGGATATGATATGATTGCAGATTTCATATGGGGATCATAGAGAATTGCTTGAAATCTGGGAATACTTGAACCTGATACATGTTATGAAGTGTAACCTAAATAGTTGAAAGTTTAGAGATCATCACTGTTTTGCACATTTAAATTTGTTTGAGTCTTCAATTTATTCTTTAGTGTACTTATTGACACTTAGCTAGAAAGTCATTCCTTTGAAATAGGAAATCCATTGTGTTTTCCCACTTGAGTCTGAAAAAGAAATAGTTTGTGTCTTGTATATAACCTTAAGCTTAAAAGAAAACACAAAGACCTCTTCCTAAGTTAAGAGAGCATTCAAAGTTAGGTTGTATTGTATTCAAGTGGGGAAAGGGCTATTGATTGTTCATGAAACCATGCTTGTTGAATGAACCATGTGCATATGATTTTTAGATGGTTAGTATCTTTTGTTTGAGGGAAAACTGTTGGGAGCAATAATAGAAAGGAGAGAAGAGAGAAAGAAAAATCACACAGGAGTTTTTAACGTGGTTCGGAACACAATGTGTGTACCTACGTCCACGGCTACACTAGGTAGTAATATTTCTTTGGTGTATATAATGCTTACAATGAGGTGCTTATATATAGTAGGAGTAAGTCAACCTCCTCCTTATTCTAAGCGATGTGGGACTTACAAATAGACTACATAAGCGATGTGGGACTACAAATAGACTACATAACATAACAATTCTCCCACTTGGAGTCTAATTGTAGTAACTTCTTGTAAGCAATAAGCTAATCTGCTCTCCACCTAGTGTAGCGCCTTCGTCTTCAATTATCCTCGAAGGCCAGCTGAGGCAATGCAAAGCCTCAGCTTATCAGCTGTAACAGTCTTGGTCAACATATCAGCTGGATTCTCTGACCCTAAGATCTTTAACAGAGATAATTCTTCATCATTGATAAGTTCTCTGATGAAGTGATACTTCATCTGTATGTGCTTGCATCTGGAGTGAAAGACAGGATTTTTTGCAAGGCAAATAGCACTTTGACTGTCACTAAACAATGGAGGAACATCTTGTTCTTTTCCCAATTCTTTGAGAAAATTCTTCAGCCATATCATCTCCTTGGCTGCTTCTGAAATGGCAACATATTCTGATTCAGTGGTTGAGAGAGCAACTCTATTTTGAAGTTTAGACTTCCAACTCACAGCAGTTCCTCCTAAGGTGAAAATATAACCTGTGGTGCTTTTTCCACCATCTGAGTCTCCTCCTAGATCTGCATCAGAAAACCCCTGTAAAGTGAGATCATTTCTTCTAAAGCATAGACACATTCTTGAAGAACCCTTCAGATATCTCAGTATCCACTTTACACCTTCCCAATGCTCCTTCCCAGGATTTGACATGAATCTGCTGACAACTCCCACTGCATGTGCTATATCAAGTCTTGTACAAACCATAGCATACATCAAGCTCCCTACTGCAGATGCATAAGGAACTGTTGACATGTAACTTTCTTCTTCACCTGTTTGTGGGGACTGCTTCTTTGAAAACTTTAAGTGATTTCCCAAAGGGGTGCTTCTGGTATTGGCATCTCCAACGTTGAATCTGTCCAGTAATTTTTCAACATATTTCTCTTGGGACAACTTCAGAACACCTTCTGATCTATTTCTAGAAATCCTCATACCAAGGATTTGTTTGGCTGGACCAAGATCCTTCATCTCAAAGTTTTCTGACATCTGTTGCTTCAACCTGTTAATTTCAGTCATATTTGATCCTGCTATCAACATGTCATCAACATACAAAGCAAGAATAATATAACTGTCAGCAAATTTCTTAACATAGCAACAATGATCCATGTCACATCTATTAAAACCTGAGTTGCTCATAAACTCATTAAACTTCTTGTACCACTGTCTCGGTGCCTGTTTCAGACCGTACAAGCTTTTGTGAAGCTTGCATACAAGATTCTTCGTGCCTGGAACTTCAAAACCTTCAGGTTGTGTCATATAAATCTCTTCTTCCAAATCACCATGTAGGAATGCAGTTTTAACTTCTAACTACTCCAAGTGAAGATTCTCTGCAGCTACAATACTCAGGATAACTCTTATAGTGGTCATTTTGACAACTGGAGAAAAAATCTCTGTGAAGTCAATTCCTTGCTTCTGCTGAAACCCTTTCACTACAAGTCTTGCCTTGTACCTTCTGCTGCCATCAGATTCTTCCTTCAGTCTATAGACCCATCTGTTCTGTAGAGCTTTCTTTCCTTCTGGTAACTTGGTCGGAGACCATGTTCCATTCTTCTGAAGGGACGTCATCTCGTCTTTCATTGCTAGCTCCCACTTGATAGAGTCATTCCCCTGCATGGCTTCACCAAAATATTCTGGCTCTCCAGCATCAGTTAACAACAGATAATTCAACGAAGGAGAATACCTTTGTGGTGCTTTCGGCGTTCTTGTAGATCTCCTCACTTGAGTTATAGGAGTTTCAATTACTGCTGTTGGCTCTTGTTCCAGCTCAACTTCCACCCCATCATCCTCGTTCTCGGGATTAATCTGGTTTCTTTTGGCTACATCACTTTCTGAAATTTCTTCCAATGCCACTCTTTCAGAAAGTTCCAACTGTTTACTTGAACTCATAGATTCTGCAGAAGACCTGTCTTTATAAAGCACACTTTCATTAAAAGTAACATTTCTGCTTCTAATGATTTTCCTGTTTTGTTCATCCCAAAACCTGTAGTCATACATATCAGACCCATAGCCAATAAAGAAGCATTTTATGGCCTTGGGGTCCAATTTGTCTCTCCTATCAGAGTCTATAAGAACATAAGAGACACAACCGAAGACTTTCAAATGTGAAAGACTTACCTCCTTACCAGACCATACCTCTTCAGGTAACTGATAATCCAAGGGAACAGATGGTCCTCGATTTATCAGGTAAGCTGTTGTATTAATGGCATCTGCCCAAAACATTTTTGGCAACCCGGATTGGATTCGCATACATCTAGCCCTTTCGTTCAAGGTCCTGTTCATTCTTTCCGCGACACCATTTTGCTCAGGTGTACCTGGTATTGTCTTGATCATTCTGATCCCATTTTCTGAACAAAACTTTTTGAACTCCTGGCTGTCATACTCCCCGCCATTATCAGATTTCAGACTCTTAATCTTCAAGCCTGTCTGATTTTCAACTTCTGTTTTCCACCTTTTAAACACAGAAAACACATCAGATTTATTTTTGAGAAAATAAACCCATACCTTTCTTGTTGAGTCATCTATGAAGGTGACATAATAGCGTGAGTCTCCAAGAGATTTCACTGGGGCTGGACCCCACACATCTGTATGCACCAATTCGAGCTTTTCTGATTTTGATTTCCTGCCTGCTTTTGAGAAGCTAACCTTTCTCTGTTTCCCCAAAATGCAATGCTCACAAACACCAAGATCAACATGCTTCAAATTTGACACCTTACCCTTTGATGCCATGATCTTCATTCCTTTTTCACTCATGTGTCCAAGTCTTTGATGCCATATAGATGAGCTATTGACAACTTCAGTTACTGTTATCATGTCCTCCTCTGCAACCATATAAAAGGAGCCTCGTTTCTTTCCTCGAGCTACAACCAGATTGCCTTTCGTCACCTTCCAAGCTCCACCTCCAAAAGTGGTGTGATAACCCTCATCATCCAACTGGCCTATAGAGATCAAATTTCTCTTTATTCCAGGGACATGTCTGACATTATGCAATGTCCAGAGAGTTCCATTAGAGGATCTGATATCAATATCACCTCTTTCCACAATATCAAGTGGTTTTCCATCTGCAAGATAAACCTTTCCAAACTTTCCACATATATAGTTAGATAATAATTCTTTTGAAGGAATAGTATGAAAAGATGCACCTGAATCAATAACCCATGAATCAACAGGACTATCCAAGCTGCAAATTAATGCGTCTGCTACTTCCTCAGTTGCTGCATTAGCAGATTCATCATCATCTTGCCTCTTTTGGTAATTCTTCTTCTTCCTTGGGGCTTTGCATTGATTGGTGAAGTGACCTTTTTTGTCACAATTCCAGCAAGTGATGTCATTCCTGACTCTTGTCTGACTTCTGCCTCTTGATTTTGATCTGCCTCGGCCTTGGCTTTGATTGTGACTCTTCTGGCTACCTCTTCCTCTACTTTCAGTATTCAATGCTGAACCGGAAGTGTTTGAAGACTCTCCTGAATCTTTCCTGCGAATATCTTCGCTTAAGATCAGGTCTCTGATGTCATCAAACTTCAGCTTGTTATCCCTTGCGGAGTTACTAACCGCAGTGACAGTTGCAGCCCAACTATCCGGTAATGATTGTAACAGACTCAAGGCCATCAATTCGTCGTCAAAGGTAATCTTCACTAACGATAGCTGCGAAATAATTATATTAAAGCTATTAATGTGTTCAGTTATAGAGTTACT
Organism: Lotus japonicus; assembly: GCF_012489685.1. Classification (NCBI taxonomy): domain Eukaryota; kingdom Viridiplantae; phylum Streptophyta; class Magnoliopsida; order Fabales; family Fabaceae; genus Lotus; species Lotus japonicus. The sequence continues at coordinate 115,818,260 of NC_080041.1, read as the reverse complement.
TTCTCCCATTCTGAGATTGAATAGACGTCGTATCAGATGTACTTTATTGGCGGCAGATGGCTTCTCGTACATATTTGATAATGCCTTCATCAGATCTGCAGTAGTCTTCTCATTCACAATGTTGAAGGCAACATTTTTGGATAACGTCAATCTGATCACACCCAGGGCTTGTCGATCTAACAGATCCCAGTCTTCCTGCTTCATGTCGTTTGGCTTCTTCCCTGTCAAGGGTTGATACAACTTCTTTTGGTACAGATAGTCCTCCATCTGCATCTTCCAAAACCCGAAGTCTCTGCCATCGAACCTCTCGATCTTCACCTTCCCTTCTTCTAGCGCCATTGCTCCCACTTCTTCCTCTAAACTGAGGATCTATCCCACAAACCTAAAGCTCTTGATACCAGTTGTTGGGAGCAATAATAGAAAGGAGAGAAGAGAGAAAGAAAAATCACACAGGAGTTTTTAACGTGGTTCGGAACACAATGTGTGTACCTACGTCCACGGCTACACTAGGTAGTAATATTTCTTTGGTGTATATAATGCTTACAATGAGGTGCTTATATATAGTAGGAGTAAGTCAACCTCCTCCTTATTCTAAGCGATGTGGGACTTACAAATAGACTACATAAGCGATGTGGGACTACAAATAGACTACATAACATAACAAAAACAAAGTGCTAAGATAAAGGGAATTAATAAATGTCATTTTTACTTAGATTTAGATATGATATTAGGAACTTATTTAATTTAAATACTTGAATTTACCTCTCAAAGTCTTAGTTTAGTAAATAATTGTGTTTTAGTATAGATAAGGTGTAAATAGTACAAATCATTTTGTTAATCCTACTTAGTTAATATAGGTTGGAAAAGCAAAGATATTAAATAGCCAAGAAGAAACAAATGTTGGGATAGTTTCACTTAGTATGGAATCCATAGCTAAGCAAAATTTAGGTGGGAAGCAACAACTTTTGAAAGCTTCAGCTCATCAGTAATTGAGAATCTTAACGCCAGCATGGTTTCTTTCCCATGAAAAAATGTGTACTCGCTGAGCGAAAATTCCTCACTAAGCTAGTGTGCTTTCACCTGACTCATTTAAAAAGCCAAAATAGAGGAACTTTGGTAGTTATCTTATGCAATCACGGCTTGGAAACAAAGAGAAAGAAATGGAGAGCTTGAAGACTTGGATTTCCTACCATCATAAGAGTTAGGATCGTTCTTGAGACATTAGAGGACGTTATGTCATTCTTAGATCTCCATCTTTGAGCTTGTAAGAATGCATAAAAATGGATAGCTAAATCTCTTTTGTTGAGATTAAACGTAATTATTTTATGAACCGATCTCAATGATGCGTTCTTGATGCTTATTTTAACCTGATAAAAAAATGATTTTATATTTGAAATGATAGTCAAAATTTACATCTTTGAATCAAACTTAGAATACATCATCTAATGGATCTAATATCTACAAATGGAAATAGGTGCAAAGTCATTAACAGCATTTAAACTCAATGGTGTTGCTGCTTATTACTTAGCTAGACTAGGCTTTTGTATCATTTGCATGATGATGTTTGGATTGAGGAAGTTCCTCTGAACTCATTTATCTGGCTCTCATTTTCTTAATGATTGGATTTCTTTTGAAAGAAAAAAAAAGACTGGTGCATATTATTAAATCAACGCACGTGACCTCTAGCCGTTGCATACACTAATATTTTGACACCGTTCAGAAGATCCATAACACCAGTATAATAATTTATACTACAGCCATGCCCTCTTGCTCTATATTAACTTTTGAGTAGTTGCCAAGTTGCAACATTCAAGAAATGCCACTTTGTTCAGTGAAAATGTGCCAACTCAAACAGTTTGTATCCGTAATCTTACTCTCACTTTTTCTGGTTATGCAAGCGGAGGAACTCAAATCCTCACAACCTTGTGATTTTCCAGCAATCTTCAACTTTGGTGACTCCAATTCGGACACTGGTTGCATGTCAGCAGCATTTTACCCTGCCATTCTGCCTTATGGTGAGACTTTCTTCCATGAGGCAGCTGGTAGATCTTCTGATGGCAGACTCATCATAGATTTCATTGGTGAGAAATTCATCATCTACACCTTTTTTCCATTAATTGCCTTCATTTTTCTCCATCTGCTTGTTTATGTCTGTGTTGTCTCGAGTTCGAGTCTTGTGAATATAGCTGCATTAAATATTTAGTATAAGAGTTTTGTTGTCCATAGTGATCATACTTGTCCTGAACATGTGGTTAAAAAAAAGAAGTTTGGATTCAATCTTGTTATCCTTAAGTTACTATAAGATTTCCTACAATTCAAGTAACACAGATTCAAAATCATTTAAACATGTGCAGCCAATCACCTTGGTTTCCCACACTTGAGTGCATACATGGACTCAATTGGAACAAGTTTTAGTCACGGTGCAAACTTCGCAGCAGGATCATCAACCATAAGGCGCCAAAACAAAACCTTCTTTGATGGTGGTAGTCCTTTCACTCTTGAAATCCAGATTGCACAGCATAACCAGTTCAAGGCACGTACTGGGAAGTTAGACAAGCAAGGTTTGTTTAAGATTTGTGTGTGTTCACTTTCCTCATTTTATTACACTGAAGCTTCATAGCATGATAGGATCATCGTTGATTTCCTCGTAATCAATTATGGAACTCAGAAGCTACTCACGGATGCTTCTCGACAGAATTGATTATGCCTTTAAAATCAATTGTAGAAGTATTTCCATACATTGATTACTCGGTCTATAAACCAAACACATGTCTGTGATTTGTAGCAAATGGAAGAAACTTTCCTAGGCCAGAGGACTTTGCCAAGGCAGTCTACACACTTGATATTGGGCAAAATGACATTGCTGCTGCACTTCAAAAAGTTGGAGAGGAAGATTCTGAAGCAGTGATCACTGACATAGTGGACCATTTTGGAGAACAAGTTAAAGTAAGTGGTTGAAGTTACAAAACGTATCTTTAATTTTGATAGTTTACAATGGCAAAAGAGTAATTTAGGATCATCCATGTCAGAATTTGTACAATCAAGGAGCAAGGACATTCTGGATACATAACACAGGCCCCATTGGTTGCCTGCCAGTGGCCATGCCTATACACAATGCCAATAACCACATTCCAGTGGCTGGTTATCTTGATCAAAACGGCTGTGTCAAAGTTCAAAACGACATGGCTAAAGAGTTCAATAAAAAGCTCAAGGATATAGTGGTTAAACTAAGGACACTGTTTCCTGATGCCTCATTCATATATGTGGACATGTTCTCTGCTAAGTATGAGCTAATCAGCAATGCTAAAAAAGAAGGTAAACCTTTTTTCATGCAAAATTTTACTGCATATGGCTAAAAAAAAGTAATCATAAAAAGGCTTAATCCAGTTTTTGGTCCCCAACCTTTGTCATAAATATTACTTTAGTCCCTCGCCGGAGTAAAGGTGGGAAGTAGTCCCCAGTTTTTGACAAAATGATTGGTTTTGATCCTTCCGACCGGTTGGGTCAACGCCGGAGCTCCATCAGCTGATGTGGCCCTTGCCACGTCAATTAATGAGCCTCGCTGGAATTTTTTTCTTTTTTCATTAAATTAAAATAAAATAAAGACACTAATTAACTTCCTAATTATTTAAATATTTTAATAAATTAAATAGTTCTTGGGTTCCTCTTCATCTCTGCTCTTCATCTTCATATTCATCATCTTCTTCGGCATTAAAAACAAAAAATCCAGAAAATAAAATAATTCATCATCACATCCCCTTCTTCCCTTTAATTCACCAAAATCCTTAAAATCAATGCTCATAACTAGATCTAGGGTTTCCTCATCCCAAATCACAACCCCCAACTCGTGCAACACGAACAGTAACAAAACATCCCAATTCGTGCAACACAATAAGCAGCAAAAAAAGCTAGCAATAAACCCGATGGTGGCCGGCGACGTGATTTGGGGAAGAGGAGAAGGTTGCGATTTGGGCCGGAGGTGGTTGGGTGAGGTCTCAACGGCGCCGGATAGGGGAATACAGAGCGGCGGCGATGCGATTTGGACAGAGGACGTGGTTGTGGAGATTTGGGGGAGAGAGAAGTGGTGGTGGTTCCTGTTAGAAGAGGAGCAGGAGCTTCAAAGGTTGGATTTTTTTTTTTGGGAAATCCAATTTCTGTTATCAATTAGTCAGAGATCTTGCCAAAATCTGCATGATATCTCTCTTTGAAGAAGATAACATTGCTAATTTGTCCTTTATAAATGAAAAAGGAGTGTTTCCTTCGATCAATTTCCTAGTCAATCTGATTTGTGATGTTAGAAGGTTGCTATGGGAGGAAGGAGAAGAGGACGTGGTGTGGTAGTTGAGGTTTGTGCGTCAGATTTGGGATATGGAGATGAGGTGGTGGCTCTTGAGAAAGAGATTTTGGGTTTGAAGAAAATTTGAGAGTATGGAATGAAGATGAAGAACAGAGATGAAGAGATCTATAAAAATTGGACTGAAGAAAATATTTTCGACAAACAGAGATGCAGTCCAGTTTTCTATTTAATTTTCATTTTATTTATTAAAATATGTAAATAATTAAGAAGTTAATTAGTGTGTCTTAATTTTATTTTAATTTAATGAAAAAAGAAAAAAAATTCCAACGAGGCTCATTAATTGACGTGGCAAGGGCCACCTCAGCTGGCGGAGCTCCGGCGTTGACCCAACCGGCCGGAAGGACCAAATCCAATCATTTTGCCAAAAACTAGGGACTACTCCCCACCTTTACTCCGGCGAGGGACTAAAATCATATTTATAACAAAGGTTGGGGACCAAAAACTGGATTAAGCCTCATAAAAATGATTCATGGGTACATGTCAGGTTTGTCCTAAGAAATGTCTCAAATTCGAGAGTCAATTTTGAGAGTCTTGTAAATGAAAAAACATGTTGAAAGAGCTAATAACTCCTTTATGTGGAAGATACTTATGGAAAAAAATAACAAATTTGACAGTATAAAACTCCCACTATACGTGAGATCCTGGGAGGGGTCAGGCCGACTTTATGGATTTAGTGTAGGTAATTTTTCCTTGCAATTTTGTAAGAAACTGATTTGATGACCTAAACTTATGACTACGAAATCACATGGCATGGCAGAAACCTGACCATTACACCGAGGCTCACCCTAAAAAAGGGCAGTCTGGTTGGCTGACAAAGCTCCCACGTGAGACGGGTATGGGAATGGGTCGGCTTATTTATTTTATTTTTTTTTACCCAAAGAGGCTGTTTCATTAAAAAAAATCAATTAGTTTCCTTCTCAATTGTGTATTTGTGGTGTCATTGAGTGCAGGATTTGTTGACCCTTCTAAAATCTGCTGTGGACATCATGAGGATGGTAATCACTTATACTGTGGGAACAAAGCAACGATTAATGGTAAAGAAATTTTGGCTAGTTCCTGCGATGACCCTTCATCATATATGAGCTGGGATGGTGTGCACTACACTGAGGCAGCAGATATGTGGATTGCTAATAGAATTGTGAACGGTTCATTCTCAGATCCACCAGTTCCCATTACACATTCATGTCACTACTCATTAGCATAGACCACAGTTTTCTGACCTGTGGTAATTATGATACAGAGCACATGGGAAATGCTCTGCATTGCCAGCACCAGCAGGGGATTATCAAATTGATTTGTTATTTTTATTTTCCAACCATAATGTTTACACTTTTCTAGCCAAGATAAAGGCAAGGAGAAATACTAAGAAGACACTCTCACTCTTTTCAATACAGTTTTTATTATCTGTGAAATTCATGTGCATCTTACTAAATTTGTTGTGAATCTTAACTTCACCTAGCAAAGTTATTCAGTTTTTCATTATCTAACTACTCCAACCCCTAGAATAAAAAGAAATAAATGGATTCGATGGATTATAAATCCTCTAACTTTTGGATGAAGCCCAACCCATTCCCTTTTCTCATCAAATTCAATAGATTTGATAAGTTAAATTATGCATCAAGAGATAACCATCACACATACAATATCTACTAACTTAAAAAGCAAGAGGAAATGTCACTGTTCATCAGAGTCAATTTTTTTTTTGTTACAAATCTCTTGCTTTTGGGCCTGTTGGAGTATTGGGCTGCTTGGAGCATCTCAACTTCAGTTAGGGTCAGGGTTTAGGTTGTTCAGTATCCTACCTCCCTCTTTCCGTCTTTTCCGGCCGCCGCCGTCGCCAATGAAGCTTTTGTGCCTTTCTCCGTCAGGCTTATAGGTAGGAGCTCACCCCTCTCACCCGCCAGCTGTCCCAGCGTTCATTTATCGATGTCCGATCCCTAAGGGCCTAATATTTCCCCAAACCATGGATTTCTATCTTGGACGAACTTTCGACCCTCTGCTCCCTATACCGTGTAGCCTCTGCACCATGGCCGTCTCCCTTGTACGAACGCTCGTCCCCCTTCATTGCCTCTACCGTGTAGCCTGTGCAACAATCCTCTACTCCTTCCCTGGGCTATTCGGTTTTCTCATCTCTGCTCTACCCTATGGAGATCACTTTACAAGTAATTTTCCTATCCCCTAATGTATCCTCTATTGTCTTTACAGCTGTTATGATTTGAAATGTTAAATTTCTGTTTTTTATTTCCAATTTGAATTGGTTTACGAAACTGCTGAGGGTTTTTCTATAAATTGAGCCATCTTCTCCTCAAATTCCCACATTGTGTGCCAGTTTTCTGTTCTTCTTCCCAACCATTTTTTTTCTCAAACTTGATCAACTTTTTCAAAGTTTGTGTTTGATCCATGGGTGGTGGTGTGACTCCAGTCAAGAGTCTTTGCCCTAGGAAGAGTTTTTTGAGAATTAGGACTAGGGTTATCCGGATGTGGGAAGCATGCCCTGTGAACGATCCCTTGAGTCCCTATGCCTTGCATATAGCTCTAATTGATGCTGAGGTTTATACCTTTCTTCTGAATGTTTACTACATTGCAGTGGTTATTTAAATTGTAGTTTTTCTTCTTTATTTGAATGAAATGTTGGTTTATTCATGTTCTGATAATTGTTGTTTTTATTTCGAGGGTGACAAAATTGAAGCCATTGCTCGGAAGGGTCTGATGTCCAAATTCAAGAGCGAACTCCGTGAAGGCAAAGTTTACACCATCACTTATTTCTCAGTTCTTTCAAACAGTGGCGGTTTTATGGCTTCTGAGCATGATTACAAGATTATGTTCAATGAAAAAACTAGGGCTGCAGTTGAAGAAGCAATTGGAATCCCAATGACTAAATACTCCTTCAAGGACACTGATCAGATATTGGCTACTGGTGGTGATTCTGACTTTTTAATTGGTATGCTACCATCAACTACATCAGCTACTTTTATTGTTTTATCAGCTCATATGTTAAGATGTTTATTGTTCAGTTTCGAATGTTGAATCCTAATTTTTGTAATGAATCATGTTTTGTAGATGTGATTGGATTAGTTACCAATGTATCAAGTGAGAAGAAATATCCTAAGGCTGGCAATGTAACACGGATGATAGAGCTGGAGCTGACAGATGATAAGTTAATCCCTATCTTACGTAACATATTCATGTCAAGATTTTACAATTATGATTGATTTCTAAATGACTATGAGCACATTACAAATTTTATGCTCTAATTTGAATGTTTCAAGAATAATTAGTTGTGAAGGATGTAAACTATGTTTCTGAGTATACCTTAAGGCTGGAAATCATGCTCTAATTTGAATGGTCATATATATATTTGGTTTGAAATGTTGCTTGATATATGTGAGATGTCACAAAAACTGTTCAGTCAACATATGCAAGTTTTCGTTGAGATCTTTAATTTTTATCATGCCATGAAATTGAAGTTGTGTTTTGAGAGACATGAGGCATTAGTAGCAAAACTGCATGTGGAGGATAGGTGAACTTTTAACTTATTTACTACGGAGATAAAGTGTTGATTTGAAGGATCATGTATACATTTTGTTGAAAGTGTTGCTTGATATAAATGAGAGGTTACAAAACTGTTTAGTGTACATATTATCTTATCTTTCTGCTGAGAGGCTTCGTATTTACATTAGCTTTCCTTTTTTTGTAGAGGGAAGATTAAGTGTGCTCTATTTGGCCACTTTGTTGATGTTGTAAAACAACATCTTGCTGCTGATCGCCAAATGCCTGTTGTAGTTCTTCAATTTATGAAGATCAAGACATTCATGGGTTGGTTATGCTATCTATTTTCTTAATATCAGGTATCATTCACATGACATTTTTTTTAACAATCCTCATTAAGTAAAACAGGTCAGATTCTTATTGTTAGTAGATTTATTTGCATGGTGTGTTTTAGTTGAAATTATATTTCTTTCATTTTGTAAGCCATGTTGTAATTCAGAATGTCATGAATGCTACTGTCCTATTATGGAATCCAGCTATACCTGAAGCTGTCTCATTTCATAATGGGTGAGATATTTGTACTTATCTCATGTCATTTTAACATTGAATAATTTAGTATTATTTATGACTACTAACTTATATTGATATTGCTAATGATATGCTGCCTCTAATTTATTTTTATGGTAACTATTCCACTTCTAGGTTGGCCCTTCATGGAATCGATGCCGATTTGCCTCTAGCTGAAGCTGTTGATTCTGATCATGTACCAGTGATCACCTTAGAGGATGAATTTCTAAAGCTTTATCCTAGGAAAGACATAAGGGAACTCAATGATACTGCTGAGGTATACCTTAAACCACTTCTTATACACTGCACGGATCTTATGTATTCACCCCTCTTTCTTATGTCCTCCTTCTTTAATTTGGTAGGATGGTATTTTTATTGTTATGGCGAATATATCTGGTCTGGTTGAAGGGGAAAAGTGGTGGTACTCTGCCTGTAGTTGTCATAAGGCTGTGACTGTGGAAGATGGAATCTCTTATTGTCCTGGCTGTTCCAAAGTTGTGCTAAGTGTTACTCCAAGGTAGTTGTAAGCCCATTTTGCAATATAATGTACTGCTTTGAAACTGTAATTTTTAATTTCGTTGCATCTTATTGCAGATTCAGAATCAAGTTAGAAGTTGATGATGGTCTTGGCTGCGGTGTATTTGTTGTTTTTGACACAGATTGCCAACAATTGCTGAGCAAGACCTGCAAGGAACTGATCATGGCTTCCAAGGTGAATGTAGTTCACCTGCTAACTTTTCTTTACATGATCTAAATTAAAGTATGTAGCTGATTTTTTTTGTGTGATAATTGATTCTTTGCTGCTTACAAATCTGTTTGAAGGGGAAGGCTGCAAAAGATTACCCAAATGAGATTAAGTCCATCATTGGAAGACAGATTTTATTTAAGGTGCAGAAATCAAATGGCCATGGTACCACTTTTGATGACTCCTACAAAGTGAAGAAAATATGTACTGATGTCGTTATGGTTGAGAATTTCAAGGACAATTCCAGAGTTCAAACTCCCACCAAGGTATGTATTTGTTACTTTTAATGTTATAGACTATATATATCAAAATCTTGATATTCTTTTCCTTTTGTTCTAGATGATCAGCAGCCCCAAATTTTCTAAGTTTTCTGGTGCGGAACTTGATAACAACGGTGACTCTTCTGCAAAACTATCTGAAATAGGCCCCAGTGTTGTATCCCTTGATGAAATTTCTCCCACTGATGGATCTGTTATCTGCTCTTCTGTTCAGAGTGCTGGTAGTGACCTGAGTTCTAACAAACCTGCTAAGAGATTGAGGATCAGGCCTGTGAAGTTGGAGAAGGACTACGCACTGTAGCTGAATAAGATAGTTATAATTATAATATGAGATGCAATTTCCAACAATGTGTCTAATTGGAGTCTTTTTGTAATGTATTTACTGTAGGAAGATTGGTTAAGTTGCACTCTTAATATATTAGTAGTATTTCATTTTGTTATCATAGATCTAAGACGTTGTGGTTTGTAAGGTCAGTTGTTAGAGTCTCCTATTTTATACAATGGGTTGAAGTCTATTGAATGTATCTTTGTTGAAGACATCTTTCTTTGTTAAAGACATCAAGTCCAAACATTGTCTATTATTTGTCAAAATACTTTTATCACAATTGTTTCTTTAACATTTCAATTATAAATTTCTTGGTTGAGTTTTTCCAATAGTAAGCTTCATTAATTAATGTATACATTCAGTGTTGTTGCCTACCATAAAATTTATCTCTCTTCAGCTCATCTAACATTTGGTATAGCATTTAATGTATCACCTTTTAAATGACATAAAGCTATCAGTTCCCCCCCTGCTGCTTCCTTCCAACCCCATTCTTCATCCAACCATTTCCTTTCTTCCTGCTATTTCCCAAAATCTGCTTCATCTTCCTTCCAGATGCATAGTGCTGTTTTTTATCTATCTTCAATTGTTCCATACTTTCAGTAGTTTTCATTCAAGTACTTGAATTAAATGATCTGCTTGATGATATTTACTTCGTAAGTTAGTAACTCACTACCTCCTCATGACTTTTTAATTATTTTTGTCCATTGTCACAAACTTCAATTTGTTTCGTTCTATGTTTGGAAAACCATTATTTTTTTGACATATTTTGGCAGATTTGTAACTATGAAGTTACTCTTCAGATTATTCTTTCATCTATTAGTTAACTTTATTCTTTGTTGATTACAATATAACAACCTATGATTACTATAACATTGCTATTTTGGCTATCCCATTGCTATTTTGTAGATTTACCACAAAATCTATGTTTCATCTCTTATCATTTTTAAAAGCATCTCCCATTTTATCTCTACATAAGACGGTGCTCTTAAACTATGTACCATAATGCTCATATGCAAAAAAAAAATCACTTTTCATATGTTGTTTTTAAAGCCTTTTAATGTTATATATACATGTATTGATATATTTGTATAACTCTATTACTTAAAATAATTAGGCTAGATAAAAATTACTATCTTGGATTGCTCTCATAAAGACATGTGTGAAATACTAATTCATTTTCAAATACATGTAAGATGATGAAATCTTTTTTTTTTCCACATTTTATATTTGTTTTCAATTCATATTACAGATGTTAATTTTTTACTATAACCAAAATTGTATTAAATCCAAATAACAAATCAAATATTAGTTTGATCTAGCACACGTTTAAGTTTATTAAGTTTAGCAAAATAAACAACAATTAAAGTATTTGTGAACTTAATTTTTTTGTAAATCTGTTTTAGTATTTAGGATTATCTATTTTTCTTTTTCTTTTGTAATTTAATAGTAACTGACATCCTGCTAAAAGATACAATCTTTATAGTATTTTGTTTTCAAATCAAAACTAATTTAGTTTCAATAATAAATCAATATGAGTTTTAAAATAACGAAATTCTTTTTTGTTATTTAAGAGTATCTATTTTTCTTTATATTATGTGATTTAATTGTACCTGACATCTGTTAAAAGATCCAATCTTTGAAGTAATTTGTTTGTAAATCAAAACAAATGTATTAAGAAAGTTAAGAAAAAAAAAACGTATTACATATTTAATAAAATCAGAACGCGTTGATTTCTTATGTGTTCTACTTTCTTCTTCCTCTAACGCTCATAGCCACCTCATTGCTCTCCAATGTACTTGATAGTTTAAAATAAGCCAATTCTCTGTCAATTGTGTGTCTGGGTCGTATGATGATAGCTAATCTCCCCTATCTACTGAAATCTATTGACCTAATCTCCTTTCCCACCCCCCCAATTCGACGCCTGTACTCCATGATGGGAAACAACTGTTCTTCACAACTACTGTTCCCTAAAGGTAGATTTTGTTGCTGGATACTCATATACTTCTCCTGGTTACTGATAAGGTTAGAAGATCATCAACTTTGTGCCTATAAATAGAAAGGTTTGGAACCATGATTCTGAAGATGTCCTTAACAGAACGTAGCAGGTAATATCCGAATCTATCGCCGGCTCTGTATCTTCTTATTTTTTGCTGCATAACTCTAGACTCTTGTGCTAAATAATCATCACCTCTACTCCAATTAGACATTCTATGTTCATTTTTTATTGTTCCCCCCTTATTTCCTGGATTCAGTCTGGGCTGTATTTTGATTTTGCCACTGTTTTGGAAGATCTTCATGTACTTTATGATGCAAGAAGCCCTCCAGAGCCAAGACCTCACTGAACTTAGCCTTTGACACTACTGCATCTGTTAATTTGAATTGTCATCTTCATTGGCTATAAAAACCTTTCATATGTTCCCAATTGATTCACAATTCTCTGAGTTCTCCAAACTCCTTTTCCTGCAAATTTGATTTTTTGATCAATTTGCTTAACTTCTAATGGATACTCGGTTGTCAGCCATTGACCATGTTACCTCCATTCATCAACAGGGTCCCTACTGGAGTATCAAGGTTCGTGCTATTGCTGTGTGGAGAGTTCCATTTGACCATGTTACACTAAGACCCTCCTGCATGGACATGATTCTGGTGGACAGATTTGTAAGTTCAAATCCCTCCATCTTCAACATTTTATGGACAGTTTATAAAAGTAAATATTGTGCTGTTTTCTTCACTCATGAATTTCCTCTATTTTTGTTAGGGGACCAAGATACAGGGTTCTGTGTGCAGGAGGCACCCTCCTATTCGTGCCATGCAGACTGGCAGAGTGTACCAGATCTCTAACTTTAAGGTTGTTCTGAATGATGATATTCGACTAACGCCACATCAATTCAGATTGATCTTCCATGCATGCACCATCATTGCTGAAAGTTTTGATGTTCGCATTCCTCGAAATGGCTGGTCCCTTTGCAACACTCAGATAATTCGCAACAGGAGTGATGAGTTCACCCACCTGATTGGTATGTAGAAGCCATATTTTATTCAAAATGAACCGAGTCCAATAATCCATGTGTTACAAGTTCCATATTATTTTGAGAAATAACACAACTCTAAATCTTATAATTTTTTTCCAGATTGTTTGGGAGTTATGTTGGCTGCCTCTCAGGAAAAGATATTTATAAAAGATGGTCAGCTCACTAAGATGTTATATGTTGATCTGCAAGATACAAGGTATCTTTGCCAAAGTAATTTATGGCTTACATTTAGTATATTCATTATTATGACTTACATCTCAAGCACCTCATATGTCAGGGGAAATATCAGATGTATGGTGATTGGGAGTCTGGTCAACATTGTTGCTGAGTACTTGGCTTCCAACTGGACTATGAGGCCTGTAATTGTATTACAGTTTGTTAAGGTGAAGAGCTTCAGAGGTATGTGCAAACTCTTTTGAATAGTAGTCAGAATTCTTCTACCTAATATAATTTCAAGTAATCTATGTAATCTAATTTATCTTTTGTCTCTCAATAACTATACACACTTTTTCTATATGTAGACAAATTCCTTATTGAGGGTACCCCTGTTGCGTCAAAAGTCCTCTTCAACCCAGATATTGAAGAAGCTATTGAGTTAACTCAAAGGCATTAACTATATACTACATCATGATTAATCTTTCATTACAAGTACCCCTTATAGTACTATCTCTGACCTTTATTTAACTGGTCTATTTGCAGAATGGATGCTCTTGGTTTTAATTACCATGGTCCTGTTGGTTTTATTCGATCTGATCAACCTAATCTAAGTCTTAGGGATGATATGCTGAATACTCACCCTAGGAAAACTTTAACTCAGCTGCTGGACAACAAAGAGGTGTTAAATTTGCTACATATTATCAACTTCATATTTATGTAGATTTGCTACATTTTTTGTGCTTTAGATCAATTGTTTTGTATCTACTGTAACTACTTCAATATTCAGGGAGGGATATTCATAGTTCACGCCGGAATAGTTGGAGTCCTTAAGGATGGACCGTGGTTTTACCCCTCATGCAGATGTTTTAGTGAGCTTAGAGTCAATGGTGTTAAATATGATTGTCTTAAGTGTGGACGCACCATTGATAAAATGATTAACAGGTATGTTGTAAGAATTCATATTTTTTAAGTTTATTCAATTGTTAACGTTATGCTTTAGTTACCTAATGATTTAACACGTTGGTACTATACCTATTACAGGTTTCGGTTCAAGGTTGAAGTTTATGACGGTGTTGACAGCGCTGTTTTTGTTCTCCATGATCCTGAGGCAGAGTTGATTGCTGGTTTTTCCTGTGAAGAATTGATGAATTCATTTGAAGTATTATCTTCATGATTCTTGATTTTGATTAGTGTTTCTTCCTTTATTTACACTTTCCCTACAACTGCTAAAGAATTGATAACCAATCTGTTTCGTTTACACGTTAGCTTGAGAAGAAAGTGATTCCGGAAGGAGAATATCCTGATGACATTGAAGACCATATAGCTGGGTTAGAGATGCTTTTTAAGGTCCACAAAAAAGTTGGGAGGCTGTATGGCAAGGAAGGTTGCTTTGAGATTTTGAGGATTTGCACTGACCTAGACATCATTGCAATGTTCCATGACCATGATGCCATAGTTACCCCGGATAAGGTTAATTGTTAATTAACGGATGTTTTGCTGTCTTTTAAACTTAACACATAACTTCTTTTACTTATTTTCACACTAGGATTCACAATTGAATAACATGGTAATTATTTGGAGTAATTTATCCAGTTTTTTCTATCAATGTTCTAATTGTTTTGTACTCATGTATGTGGATGCACATCAGGCAAAGTTCATGCCATCTTTTACTAAGATGGGAAGTGCTGAGGGGAGTTGCTTGACCTTGAGTGACAAGGGTCATGCATTATCTGAATCTCACACTATTGAAAGAGGTGATCGTCGCCTGCGAAGGAAGCTGTTCATAGATTTTGAGTCAGAAGATGAGGATGTTGTTGCTGCGGAGTTTGTTGCTGCTGAGATGGATGGAAAGAAACATATTGCTGATAGTGAGATTGATCTAAATAATGATCCAAAACCACCAATTGCTGAAATTGAAACTAAAGATGATGGTGAGAACAAATCTTTAGATGCAGATGGAGGCAGAGATTTATCCAGTGATGGTTCTCCTATTTCTGATGAGTTTGAAGTTCCTAAATTTGGAGTCGCTTATGCTGAAGGTGATGCTGCGAAAGAGATGATTGATTTCATATTTGATGATGATGACCTTACTGGCATAGTGTCTGATGAGGAAAGCATGGAAGACAGCGATTCTTCTGAAGGAGAAGACATGTCTGATAACTTAGATGAATGTGGCCTTAAATATAAGGTCAAGATTGAACCTGTTGATGATGACAAGGATAAACTGTTGAAGAAAGTTGCTGAGGATGATTATGTGATTGTGATATCAGATGATGATGAGAAGGGTGCTGATGAGGTGATTGTAATCTCAGATGATGATGAGATTGCTCCTTGAATTTCACTCTACTTATGACTAGGAAGTTTCAGACTATATGTGGTCTGCTGTGCTGACAAAGGATGCAGATTGTCTTCCACGACAACAGCCAAAATTCTTTTTGCTTATAGTAGTAGTAGCATTAGTAATGGTGTCAACTTCAGTCCTCACTGTTTGATGCATGAATTGGAATTGGTCACTGTACTATGACCACAGTTACACATTCCAATCAATGCTTTTATTTTTATCTTTTAATGTAATCCATAGGTATCTCTATGGTGTAACTGGTATATCCAGTAGATGCTGTATTGTGATCCTATCTATCTATGCAATGCTTTCTTTATTATATAGCTGCTTTCATTCCTTATCATTCTTTCATTCTCTCTTGATAAAGATAATAATTGATTGAAACTAGAAACATATAAGATAACATCACAGATAAGGGAAATGTTGTACTTAAAATCTGTTGTGTATAGATTAATTTTAGAGAACTTGTATGAAATTCCATGCTATGTTTCTTAATAATATGGTCCTGTGAGATTGATAAAGATTGTACATCCATTTGAGTATCACTTTCCAAGTTATAAAGACATAAAAGCTTTGAAGACAATTCAATTAAGCAAGCTATACAGGTGTCCAGTTTACTTATACTCAGTTTCGGCAAAGCAGATTAACTTGGTCACTGAAGTGGATAGATGCACCTTTCCTTCCAGGTATGATGATCAATTCATATAACTAATCAAAAAATCCTATATATAATTGTTAAATGTTGAGCTTGGTCAAGCATATGCTGCTAAGTATGAATAAAGACAGCAAATTTATGATTTTTTTTGCAGGTTAAAGTGTTTAATCCTTTAACATCACTAATAGAAAGAAAGAGTGCAACTTCTGAAATTGGCAACTCTAATGAATATTTGCACATGCCATTATTTTTCCAGCTATATGACCTTAAGCTAACTGTTGTAAATTTGATTGTAGGCACATAGATATGGTCTTTTTTATGTTGAATGTTGTTGCATCATGTAGATTGCTATTGATGTGGACACCACTTTGAGAGCAAAGAAGAAAACTCCCTGTGAGTAGCTTAGGCAAGCATCCCAGATAATGTCTTCCCACCAGCAGTGAAATACAAAACAGCAACTATCAAAGGATCAAGAGACAAGATATGGCGCAGGTGCACTGATACAGAACCTTATATAGCACAGCTAAAGCAAACACCACCCGAAGCTTCATATGTAATCTTATTTGAATGCCAGAATGCAATGATACCAGATAAATCATGGATGACTTTGTTCATGGCTTTGGGACCAACTATAGTCAACTTTTGATTTTGATTCACCATTTAAAATCATAAGTTACAAAGATTTTTGTACTGGTATATATCATATTTATCTCCTTCAACTATATTTTCCTATTTTTATCTAAATAATCTATATTTTGACTTGTAATCAAAGCTAATGTTTTAAAAATCCATATCTTTTCTATTACATAAACGTTATCATAAACATATGTCAGCAGATTTTACTTTTGCCCACAAAATCTGGTACTTCATATCTCTACATTAAATGGGTTGTACTACACCTATTTAACCACAGCTATATCAACAGTAAATATAATATTATTTAGAGGTATAGACTACCACTATCTCTATTCCATTGCTCAGCCAGATCAATATATAGAGGTGGTATTCATCATCTTTCTCTTCCTTATCCACCAAACTGATCACCAGGTTCTGTGTTCAACACTTTTATTTGGAGTCATCTACTTGAATCAATTACTGTCATCATTCTTACAGCAACACATTTGATGTCTTCAATATTAAGTGGTATGTCCTTTTCCTTTCATGTAGTTAACATTACATTGATCAATTCATTTCGTTCCTCCTGTTAACTTCCAACAGATCATGCTTTGGTCTTCCTCATTGTTTAATAATTTAAATCAGTGATTTTCTTTTGTGTACAGATGTGACTAACCAGTTAGATCACTCTTCTGTTCGTTTATCCAATAGAAAACCAGGTTAGAATAATATGTGTTACAGTAAACCATTTTTTGCAAAAGACACTTAGATTGAATATGTTTTTATGTCATCAGGCAGAGGAGCAAAGAGGCCTCGAGTCAGATCTCAATCATCAACTTCTGGTGCAAGTCGATCACGTAGAAGAGTAGATTTTAGTAAGTTAACTTTTGCCATGATTACAAACACACCTCTTTTTTTATCCAGTGACTAATATTCTGTATATATCTCTCAGTGGTACCATGGGATCTAACCGTGGAAAGCTCGACACAAACCTCAGCTCAACCCGTTCCACATAGATCACCAGGTACTGATTTTGTTTTTTGAGAGGAAACCACCTTTCATCATTTGCATGGTCATTACCAAGAAGTCAAGACAACATTGATTCCTAAAGGAAGAATATGAATATAGTAGCTTTGCAATTTTTCAAAATTTGACAAAGGCATATTTAATTGATGGTCTGAGCTGTAGAAATGGTAGTCTAGATCTTCATTCGACTATTTTGCTTCAAGTCAACCTACTCAAGAATAAGGCAAAGGTTATTGGCATAGTTATCAAATCATTTATTGGTGTACCCTTCAGGCTTCAGTGTCCTAAGTTTTCCATATTGTAGTTTGTTTTTTTTTTCCGGTCTTAAAATGTAGATTGATAATGATACCCATACATTGCATTCATGTAGTAGGTTTCATTATTAATTTATTCCTATTGTATAGATTATCATAGATAGTGTCTTTGTAATAAATACATCTGACAAACTCTCAAAATCCAATTTTCAGCCAAACGGTGGCATCATTTGATGGTTGTCACCTATCTAATGCCTCTTACCTTATGTCCTTCACGTATGAAAGTTTGTGAATCTGAAAGGAACTTTCATTTAATATTTTTCTTCAATGACAGTAACCAAATGCTACAGCCTACAAGAGGTATAAATTTATGAACAGTTAGTCAGTGAATTATTAAGTTGGACAATATAGGCAATTTGCATCACAAGGAAAGAAGTGGAAGGAAGAATAGACGCAGCCACATAATTATAGGCCACATGGTGTCTATATATGTTATTACTCAAGCCTTAAAATTTTTAAAATGTGATTCATCTTGAACTTTTGCAAATTTACCTTATTCACTGCTGTGCATAGTAATTTAATAGTTTAATTGCAATTTGATTCCTTAGTTTTGCTTAGGCTGGTTTTGATATTTTAGGCTTTAAGCTCGATTTGATATATGAAGAAGGTGGTGGTTAGATTTTGTTCAATTTTAAAGGTTTTTTAGGATATGAGTCTAGAATGTATATCTGGTATTAATAACAAAAAAAACCAAATCTAGATAACCCAAATGTTTAAAGAGTGAGTGGTCTATCACTCCCAACTGTTTCCTCATTCTATTACCTATTGCCCTCATTTGTCTTCATTTCCATTATTAACCATGTTTCTCCCCCAGGGCACAATATGAATTATGAAATGACCTAAAACAAAACATATCAAATTTAACCTTACTAAGAGAAATCGTGACAGCCAAATATATACAAAAATTGGAATACATATTCTAATACAGAACTCCATGACTAATCAAATACATATGTATTTGTTATATACAACTATTTTGACTGCATCACTATGTTGCTTTTTATTCTCTAATCATTATGAGAATTTAGTACATTCCATTAATGTAAGTGATTTAGAGGTGAATTATTGGACAGGTTAACAATTTTTAAACTTGAAATAGTTTGCTCTTATCCAATAACAAGAATCAGAAGTGTATTATAGGTTAAAGTAGAGTTTAACTTCTTAATGTTGCAAGAACTAAACTAATTTAGCTAATTTTTTAATTGATCTTATATCGGATTAGTAGAGCAATTTATTGACACACCACATCTGTGTGCCCTCCCAAAACAGAATACACAGATTTTGGCGAGATGAACCAAACCTGCCAATATTGTGGCGCTCTTTTTTGGTATGCTGAAAGAGTTGCCAGATCTAGAAAAGATGGTGAACCGAAATTCTCTGTTTGCTGCCTTAAGGGGAAGATTTCTGTACCTCATTTCCAAAGACCTCCTGAATTGCTACAGAATTTATTTTCAGGTGTCGACGCACGTAGTCGTCACTTCCTTGATCATTTGCGAACATACAATAGTATGTTTGCGTTTACATCACTGGGTGGGAAAGTTGATGGTAATCTAAATGACGGCGGCGGTCCACCACAATTTGTTATCAGTGGCCAAAACTATCACCGCATAGGTAGTTTGATTCCTAAAGAAGGTGACACACCTAAATTCGCTCAGTTATATATATATGATACGAAGAATGAAGTCGTGAATAGAATATCTCACTTCGGGTAAGTATTGAGTTAATGATATTTATTCTAAGGTAAATTATATATTGACACATGTGTTTCAATAATTAGGTATACACTTATATAATCTATTTGTGTTCTTAGTGAAAATGCTGGTACATCTAAAATTGACCAGACTTTAGTGATTGACCTGATAAAGATGGTTGATGAGTCTAATAAACTAGCTAAGTCATTTAGAAGAGTTCGAGACCTAATTGAAGAAGGTGGTGGTGAAGATGTCTCACTGCGGCTATTTAGAAATCGTCGGCAAAATATAAACACATATAACCTCCCAAGTGTGGATGAGGTTGCTGCTTTGATTGTTGGAGACTTTGATAGTTCAGACTGTGGTCGTGATATTATCATACGCACAAAAAGTGGCTTCCTGCAGCGAATTCCTGAATATCACGCGGCCTTTCTACCGTTGCAGTACCCTATGATATTTCCATATGGGACAAATGGTTATGCCGATGGCATTAAATTCTCTAGAAACCCGGATAATGTTCGTGGTTGGAAACGTAAACGTATAAGTCTAAGAGAATGGGTTGCTTTTAGGCTGCAAGAGAGGCAAGGCGAGTTTAATGGATTGTTGTTGAGCAGAAGATTATTTCAACAATTTGTAGTTGATTGTTATTCTATGATTGAATCAGCTAGATTGCTATTTGTTCGTAGAAATCAGCACATTATTCGTAGAGAAATCTTATCTGGTATACAAGAGGCTGTTGACCGGGGAGACACAAGTTCTTCAATGGTTGGTTCTAGGATTGTCCTACCTTCTTCATTCACAGGTGGTAGGCGTTACATGTTCAATAATTGTCAGGATGCAATGGCTATTTGCAGAAGCTTTGGATACCCAGATCTGTTTGTCACAATGACGTGTAATCCAAATTGGCCAGAGATTGATCGTCACACGACTATACATGGGTTAGTAGCGTATGATCGACCAGATGTTTCATGCAGAGTTTTTCGAGCTAAGCTAAATCAGCTTATGAGTGATTTTAAGAAGGGAGAATTTTTTGGAAAAGTTATTGCAGGTTCAATCACATACTACTAATTAATTATTAGTTATTTTGCCCGTCTTAAATGCTTAAGTTTTTTATGTTTGCCTTTTTCCATTAATTGTAGCCATGTACACTATTGAGTTCCAAAAGAGGGGTCTTCCACACGCTCACATTCTCTTATGGCTCGACGCAAGTAGTAAACTCAAATCACCTGATATGATTGATGCTGTAATATGTGCTGAGCTTCCAGATCCTGAGAGTGATCCTATGCTTTTTCAAGCTGTTTCAAACTATATGGTTCATGGTCCGTGTGGATTAAGTAACACGAAATCTCCATGCATGAAGGATGGTCAATGTTCCAAATTCTTCCCCAAAGAATTCACAGATCATACATCATTTGACAGTGATGGATATCCTATTTATAGAAGGAGAAATACTGGCATCACAACAACCAGAAGAGATGTGCCATTGCATAATGGGTTTGTTGTTCCTTATAATCCGAAGTTGTTGTTGAAATATCAAGCGCATATCAACATTGAATATTGCAACAAGTCTAATTCGATCAAGTATTTGTTTAAGTACATTAACAAGGGTGTCGATCGGGTTACAATGTCTATGTCTGTTGGTGAAAATGTCAATGAGGTTGACGAGATCAAACAATATTATGATTGTAGATATATTTCACCATGTGAAGCTGTGTGGAGAATATTCAAGTTCAAGATCCACCATAAATGGCCACCAGTGAAGAGATTGCGGTTTCACTTACCCAACAAACAGGTTGTTATTTTTAGAAATGATGTTGCAGTGGATGGTGTGCTAAATCGTTCAAGAAAGAAAATCACAATGTTCATGGCATGGATGAGGGCAAATGCCAAATATGACATTGCTAAGGATTTAACTTATGCTGACTTCCCTTCCAAGTTTGTGTATGATCGTGCTAAGTGCGAGTGGAGACCTCGGAAGCGAGGTTTCTCCATTGGAAGAATGAACTTCATGCCTCCTGGAACCGGCGAGCTATTCTATATGAGGCTATTACTGAATGTGCAACGTGGGTGTAGCAGCTTTGAAGAGTTGAGGACTGTGGAAAACCACACTCATGATACATTTCAGGAAGCCTGTGATGCGTTGGGTTTATTGACTGACGATCGACAATTTATTGATGCTATACAAGAGGCATCTGAGCTAGGTTCCGGTTTTTATCTTAGAGCATTGTTTGTCAGATTATTGTTATCCAATACAATGGCAAATCCCTTGAATGTGTGGGAGAAATCATTTATTCATCTAGCTGATGGAATAGTCCACCAGAGACGAAAACAACTGAAGAACCCAGGTGATATGCGAAATTTCATTATTAAGTGTATTAAGAAAAAAATTATTCACTAAACATTTTCTGAAGCATTGTTGTGTATGTTGCATTGTTGTGTATTTAAAATGCAGGGCTTACAATTGACGAGGAAAGTTTACGGAAACTTTGTTTGCTAGAGATTGAAAAGATTTTGTTGGTGAATGGAAGATCTTTGAAAGACTTCACCGGCATGCCCTATGCTGATTCGAACTTACTTGCTGAGTATGGCAATTTGCTAATGTTTAATGAAATGAACTATGATACTAATGAGATGAGTCTTTTGCACACAGAATGTATGCAGAAGTTGAACGCAGGCCAGATGAATTTGTTTTGTGAGATAATGGCAGCTGTTAGTAGTGATAAAGGGGGTTTCTTCTTTGTTTATGGGTATGGAGGTACTGGGAAGACATTTCTTTGGAAAACTTTAACATACAAACTTCGAGCTGAGAAAAAAATAGTCTTGAATGTTGCATCTAGCGGTATAGCATCGTTGTTATTACCAGGAGGTAGAACTGCCCACTCATTATTTTCCATCCCTTTGAATTTGGATGAGGACTCATGTTGTTCTATATCACAACGAAGCCCTAAAGCAGAATTACTTCAAGCCGCAAGCTTAATCATTTGGGATGAGGCCCCAATGGTTAACAAATATGCATTCGAGGCACTTGACAGAACATTACGAGATATTATGAAGGTGAAGGTAAAGGATAGTATGGATAAACCATTTGGTGGAAAAAATGTTGTATTGGGTGGAGACTTTAGACAAATATTGCCTGTTATATCAAAGGGTAGCAGGGCAGATATTGTTATGGCCACCATTAATTCATCCCGTTTGTGGAGACATTGCAAGGTTCTTACATTATCTGAAAATATGCGGTTGCTATCTAACTCATCCGCTGAAGAGATTGAAGAAGTACGTGCATTTGCTAAATGGGTACTTGACCTTGGTGATGGTAAATTAGGTATTTCGAATGATGGTGAAAGTGAAATCTGTATACCAGATGATTTGTTGATTCAAGGTTCTTCAGATCCAATTTCTGATATTGTTAATTTCACCTACAGCAACATCTGTCAAGAAGTTGTAGGTGTGGATTATTTCAAAGACAAGGCAATTCTTGCCCCCACATTGGATGCAGTTGCGTCTATTAATCAGCATGTGCTATCTCTTATTCACGGTGAAGAAACAACGTATTCAAGTTCTGACACCATTTGGAAGGTAGACGAACAAGTTGGAATTATGGCTGATTGGATAACAACAGAATTTCTGAATGATATCAAGTGCTCTGGTGTACCTGATCATAAATTGGTGCTAAAAAAGGGTGCTCCAATCATGTTGATGCGTAACCTTGACATATCATCAGGATTGTGTAATGGCACTAGATTAATTGTGGAGCATTTATGCCCAAATGTCATTGGTGCTACTATTATTACTGGTACGCACACTGGCAAAAAGACTTTTATTTCTAGAATGGATTTGATACCTTCAGACCCCAATCTTCCAATCAAGTTCATGCGTCGTCAGTTCCCAGTGTGCCTATCATTTGCCATGACCATAAACAAGAGTCAGGGGCAGAGCTTATCTCATGTAGGTGTGTATCTACCGAAGCCTGTTTTCTCTCATGGTCAACTCTATGTTGCTGTTTCAAGGGTGAAGTCAAGATCTGGGTTAAAAATTCTCATTTGTGATGATGACATTAGCAAACGTCATGTCACGAAGAATATTGTGTACAAAGAGGTCTTCCAAAAAATATATTCTTGATTTCGACGAGATTAACTAAGAAAATGTAAGTTTTACATAAACCCATTCTTTTTTTATTAATGTCGTACATTCGTATATATTCTTGACTTTGTTACATTGATGCCAAAGTGTTCTGGATAAAAATGTGTTACATTTATTTTTCTTTCAGGTAACTTATTACAAAAATTAAATATGTATGTAATTTATTGCACCTTTACATTTTAGGCTGACTGACTTACTTCCAATAAGGAGCCTGTTGACAAAAATTAACTGCACATCTAAAGAATGCTTAAAACAAACCAACTTTTCACATATAGCCATTTAGGTCACCAAGGTACCTGCACGTGTCGCACACCACTTCAACATTGATTGTTTTATGGCTTCACCCAGTGATTAAAAAAACTACATACCAAGATTGATCACATTAACTTATGCAAAAAACACATACATGGCTAGCTTAAAGGATAGAATAACCAACCTGTAAGGATAAATGTGAAGAATACGAATAGTTGCATAATACATTAAAGAGTTGAATAACAAACCTTATGGCTGAATTCGTAGTCAATACTCCTAAAATCTAAAACTAATTATATACGTGAGAAGAAAAGGTTAAGAAACAAGTCAATTATTTTAAAAAAAAAAAAGATGCAGTGGTTCATTCCCATTTCTACTGCACGATTTTGAAGTGAGGTATCTTTGAACTTTAGCAACCAGGTTCAACATCATCTTGATTTCAAATCCTGTTTCAGTATAAGGTAGAGAGACATAGCTTAGTTGTTATTAATTGAAAGAATCATAGAGATGATTTAATCTCTAAAATTTGCACGATAGGATATGTGTTGATAATATACTCTATCAACTTGTGTATTATGTTTTGTTTTTATTGTACCTATATAATAAGTTAGATACAATGTATTATATACACTACAGATGGAGGGTCCAGGGTAAATCTTTTGAGAAGGAACTATCAGTGGGGAGACTATTTCTTTAGGTGGTGCATGGTGGCATTTCAATCTGGATTTTATCATGGAGCAAATACTGGTGGAGTAGATGAGGATGGCTACAAGCCTGATCTCACTTCATATGATTATGTACCTTTGGAGCACATGACTAGCATCCTCCATATTCTTAGCTAAGTTTTCACCCTCGCTCATTGCAAATTTGCTTTCCAGAAAGGAGATATCCAAATTTGAGTTTGCTAGCAGCTAAATCTCCCTGTCTCCCTTCTCTTAAGTACTTTAAATTGAGAATTAGTGGACAGCTACTTATTATAATTTGTTTTTTTTTTTAAGTTACTTATTATAATTTGTTGTATCTAATAAATTTTGAATCATTTGATATGAGTTGATTTTGTGCTATCTACAAAATTTGGTGGATGTGTTCTCAACTTTCATATTTGAAATTTAAATATGTTGTTATCATAAAAATCTTACTCATTCAAACCCCAAAATAAATTGATTCTTAATGTATTCAAATTGAATATCTCCACAATCAATGACTGTTACTTTTTTTTGATAAACAGTAAATAAATAGCTATTATTGATCAAGTTTAAAGAGAATTAATTGTTTAACCATGAGAAGATGAGTCACGTGTATTATTAGGTGGATAAATAAGTAATAAATTTAAATTGCCTCATCTGAACATACTGAAACAAAATCTAGGATAATATAATCAGTCTTCACCCTCAAGCTTTTTTCTGTGTCTACATCATCTAACTTAGATTAAAATAACCAAGGATATGAAGCTATATTTGAAAAAAATTTGGAAAAAAAATAAAGAGGCCCCACAAACGATGTCGTTTTGTTTGGGAAGGGTGTAAATTAGGTCATCTAACCTTTCCTTTTACCTTAGAAACGTTTACCCTTTTCTCTACCTCTTCTACAATTGTGGACGCCCAACACCCCCCTCCATAGAGACTGAAGGAGCCCGTCGAAACAGCAAGAGCCTGGTCATTTAATTTTTGTTTCAATAGCTAGAGACTGAAGGAGCCCGTCGAAACCAAAGGCAAATTTATCCCTCTGTTGCATTCCGCGATCTCTACCGCCAGTGTCCAATCTCCGGCCAGTTCCAATTCCGTCGTAGCCTCATTGCAAGGTAAGCCCTTTACTCTACCAACCTCCTATTTTGATTTTCATTCTGGGTATGTATCAATTTGCCTTTGGTTTCATGTTAGTTTGGTACTGTCAAGTGTGTGTTTGAAACTGTTGGTCATTGATAGTGATTATGTTTGCCATTGATAGTGGAGAACTTGGAATTGGGTTCGGATTAAGCTCAAAGGGTTTTCTGAAATCGATATTTCAGTGGTCTACACAGCCTTTAATTTTTATCCTGTCGGTGTAATTTATCAAGTTGTAGAGTTGCCTCAAGCTTGCGTGCTGGTGTTGTATGTTTGGATAGTATGTTGGTGCTTTTGTTTATTTGGCAGGTCTTTGTTTGTTTAGTTGTTTTGGCAGTGGACCTTTAGTGGGATTGTGGGCATTGTTTACTGTTGCTGGTGTGGGAATGATTTTTTAGGTTTTTTTTGTGGCTGTAGTAATTGAAGTGTGTATATATCCTGCTTCCACCATTTATTGATTACATCATATTCTGACTTGTATACATATAGATAATCCAGTCGAAATCTTAATGTTTTATCCAAATTATTTACTACTTATTACCTTTTTTTGCGTTCAATGAAGTTTCAGGTGCTACATCTGTTTTCGAAATATAATATGGACCAAGTTAGATTATCAAGCCTTCCCCAAGACGCAAATAACTTTATCATTATCCACCGATCTGACACAGTAAGCATTTAGCCCATCAAGTTTATGCCTTTTAGACTATCTTATATAAGTGCAATATCTATGATATAAATATATGTTGTACAATTTATTTTTATTTGTTCTTGGGCATGATTATTGCAAACTTCTTTGTAGGATTTTGCGAAGTTTCCTAGGCGGTTTGTCAAGAATAACCCTATTATCATGCCATACCAGAATGCTCTCCTCACTGATCCGGCGAACAACATATTCTCTGTGAGTCTTAAGACAGTGAACGGAGACAAAGGAATAGAAAGTTTTCAAGAAATCTATCAAGCGCACCACATTAATGGAACTGTTAGGGTGCATTACACCTACATTAGAGGGAGCCAGTTCTATATCCGGATATTTCATGATGAATACACTGAGGTAGCTTACATAGAGCAGGAGGATTCTGATGATGATTACATAGTCATGGAGCAGGAGGATTCTGATGATGAGGAGGAGCTTGCTTGGTTGAGTGATATCACTGAGGCAAAGTCATACGGAAGACAATCTTTGGTATTACTCATCCCACTTCCATTTTCATGTTATCAAGTATAACCGTTCATAAGTGATTTTATTTTTTGCTACATTTTTGCAGCATGTCCCTGCTAATGTCGCAATTGAGCTGATTCCACACAAACCTCCATCACTGAACATCATATTACCCAATGGCAATTCGGTTGAATGGATCCTGAAATGGGCAGATGGTAGGACCAATCAAGTTGACTTTGGTCATGGCTGGTATGAGTTTGGTAGGGAGGAACACATTCGTGCTAGGGACCAACTGCGGTTCTACAAGACGCATCAACCAGACACCTACCGGCTTGAAGTTCGACGTTACTAGATTATTAGATGATGAGTGTTATTTATGTTTTTGATTGTGATGTTTATTCAGACGATGTTTATTGCTTAATCTTTGTTCTTCAATTTTATTTTTGTGGTTCAGTAAGGTTACACTATGAATTATTTTGCTTAGACATTTTAGCCTTAGCATTTGTGTTGTGCTTGGCAAAACAATGTAGTAAATAGATAGTTTCAAGGAATATTTTACAAACACTGTCTGTTTTTATTTTACATTCTTGACCCCCCGAGACTTAGTAAAATAAACTATATGTTGCTTGATTGTACCTTCACACATGACACAAACTCAGTTCTTCAGGTTCAGTCACAGGAAAATTAGCATAAATATACATTACTGTGCTTTTATACTTGTATTTTTGTTCAATGGCACACCAATTGCACTCACATGCGTAACCAATTAGTTTCCTCTTTTATTTACAACTGACAACAAGTAGTTTATTGTGCTTTTAATTTTGTTGTAGGTAACCCTAAGTAAAAAAAATGGATTCTTGATTTTACGCAGACATACGCACTCAATTGCTATATTGTTCGATTAGATACGAACATAAAAAAATTGTGTATAAAGACCCCGTGCATAGCACGGGTCATAATCCTAGTTTATTTTATAGATCAAAATGCAACTTTGTTCCAATGGTAAACTGAAATCAAAACTAACTATTAAATTATATTCCCATGAAATATTTTCACACATAAAAAGTGATATGAATCACTCTTCAACTATATCCTCCTTTTAACTTTAAAACTGATACATTCACACTTATTTTTTTATCCACTTCAATTTCACTTAAATTTATTTATCTCTTTTTTTCTTATCATATTACCTATTACATCTTATCTCTTTTATTTTATTTATTTTATACCCATCTCTCCCATTTTTTTACCTCTTCTTCACTCGATGGGAAGTGTGAAGGAAAATACTAATCTTAATTTTGTCCTGCTTTCTATAGCATACACTGACACAAGATCGACAACATCGACTATCAAATATTGAAATATCCTTACTATATGCAAAGGGCAATCTCTGAAGGCCGACAAAAGTCATGACCGACTTATTTTTAGATTCTTGTTTTTAATAAGAAAGGTTCTTGATTAACATGTTACGTGTAAAGTCCTTACATTTACACTAGTAGTACTTCCCCAAGAAATTAATTCTGAAATTTGTATATTTGTGGGCTTTCTGTCTTACTATTGTATTATAAGAGTTTTGATTCATTTATATATGATTCTCTTTTTCATTTTATTTTTATGTTCTTTTCTGCATATTTCCCACTTCTGTTAACTTTTATCATATCACCTAGTATCTCTTTTATTTCATTTTCTTTTTATCTTGTATATCAAGATGGAAGTGTGCTTTATATGATAAAAAAACTTAACTTTACACAAATGGGTTCGTGTTTCATTCACACTTAAATTCAAACTCTTTACAAAAAGGTGAGAAATATGATGTATTTATCATATAAAAACGAGAAATAACTAAAAATTGGACGGAAGAAAATATGGTGTGAATAAAATCACTTTCTTAGATAAAAACAATAGTATTTAAAATAGCAATTATGAGACACAAAACAATACCGGCATTAATTCTACGTAGACTAATTTTTTCTTTTCATCTCTTACTTATTATTGCATCACATCATATATCACATCTACTATAGTTTTCTTCTTGTATTCCTTTTTCATTCTAGAGCATTTACTCATTACAACAGTATGCATAAAGAAAGTGAAGCACACAAATGCGGATTATGGACATGGTTAGAGGCCCACGGAGATCCCAGACCTAAAACTCAAGATGATCATGTTTTTCACATGAAACCGTAAAGTAACAACTGTATAAACCGTTCTATTTGAGTTGTTTAAATTACCCTATACAATATTTGAACTAAATCATTTTGGTTCTAAATAGACCAATGATATTTAAGATTTTTTTTTGAAACCGATATTTAAGATAAAAATTAACTAAAAATTGTATACTTTGTCACTTAACTCATATCATTAATTCGCTTAAATCTAATGTTATTTAACTCAAATTTTATCTACAATTTCAACTTATAAACCTTTGACATGTCTTTTTTCTAATTTAATACCTTTTTTAAACGTAATTTAATACTCCCTCCGTTCCTAATTATAAGACCTAGTTTTAAAATTTTCATGTTCCTAAATATAAGACCTCTTACAATAATCTAGTAAAAGGTTTTGTATTCTTCCATATTTACCCCCCACATTAATTGTATGTTTTCAATTTCAAAGTTACCACCTACCACTAATTACTGCTAATTCAACTAATTATGACTTTTGATATAAATGCAATGATTATTAGTGAGAGAAAATGACAAAGGGTAAATAGGGTAGAATGTATGCATTTTTAAAAAACCAATATACTAATTAGTTACATTAAGTACTTTCTTAATAAGCGCAATTTTTTGGAATATATCTTATATTTAGGAACGGAGGGAGTACTACTTACTCTGATATTCCGGAAATAATGGTACCATAGAACCTTAAGTAAATATATTCCAAACATTTATTACGTGATATCTCTCTCAATCTAAGATTTTGTACAGGCATTATTAAATATTTTTCTCTACAAACACAGATGTGGCCAATGAACATGATTATGTTCATCCTATGTTCCGTGGTATCATAGAACTTTTCACTTTTGTTGTATCTCTCCATTTATTGAACTACTCTCCCAGCTTCTCAAGAATTTCACATAACCTTGCTCTGAAAAATGGGGTTAAGGCCACTCTTCATTGCCTTCTTCCTATCTTGTACTCTGTGTGTGAACAGTGTTGAGCTGAAAAACTCACCCCCGTGTGCATTTCCAGCAATCTACAACTTTGGAGACTCCAACTCTGACACTGGAGGCATCTCAGCTGCATTTGAGCCAATTCCACCGCCATATGGTGAGAGCTTTCCACAGAAACCTTCTGCAAGAGACTGTGATGGTCGTCTCATTGTAGATTTCATAGGTATTCTTCTTCTCTTGTTCTTAGCTTTTTCTTTATTGTTTCAATAATTGAAATGAAAAAGTTCATTTTTTGATTTCTGGGTAAGAATGAAAAAGCACTTAATTTTTTAACTGTAAATTTGTTGCAGCTGAGAAGCTAAACTTGCCATACTTGAGTGCTTATTTGAATTCCCTTGGAACCAACTACCGACATGGGGCAAATTTTGCCACTGGAGGATCCACCATTAGGAGGCAGAATGAAACCATTTTTCAATATGGGATTAGTCCATTTTCCCTTGATATGCAGTTTGTGCAGTTTAAGCAGTTCAAGGCGCGTACCAAGCAACTTTACCAAGAAGGTAAAATGCTACTAGGAACAAACAAACAATGTTATAGTTGAGCAAGTTGGAACCTCTGTTACTAAATTAGTCATTTATTGGTTTTGTGTTGGTGTATGTTTGTTGAAAATTTTAGCGAAGACCGCGCTTGAGAGAAGCAAGCTTCCGGTGCCTGAGGAGTTCTCTAAGGCGCTCTACACGTTTGATATTGGTCAAAATGATCTCTCTGTTGGATTTAGGATGATGAACTTCGACCAAATGCGTGAATCCATGCCGGATATTGTCAACCAGTTAGCCTCTGCAGTTAAAGTAAGTAGTACTTGGTCACTTGTAGTGTTGTAATAGAGATGACTGCTTAAGAACTAGTCATTAAGTGTTTTCAGATTTGAAAAGATCGTGAAAGTCCATAATTGACTTAGGCCCTGTTTGGAAGAGATTATTTGAACTTATCTTATAACATAAACGTTTATGCAAGTGTTTGGGGGAGCTTATGTAAAGTTCTTATGTGCCCGTTTGGATGCAAACCAAATAGCATATATTGGAGCCTATTTAATGCATTTTCTTGTAGAGAAACTCCAACAAGACGAAAGGCTCTATGACCTACTTATAAGCTATGATGAGCTTAATTTCATAAGCTGCTTAGATTTGGCTTACGAATAAGTGTTTGTACCTAGTTCTAACATATTTTGAGCTTATTTCATTAAGCTTCTCAATATGGCTTACGGACAAGCGCTTATTGCTATTAAAGATTGATTAAGTTTTTTATCCATCCACCCTAACTGTAATTAGTCCGGAATCTGATGAATATACTACTTCGCAGAATATATATGAACTAGGAGGGAGGACATTCTGGATACACAACACTGCCCCCATTGGCTGCTTGCCTGTGAACCTATTTTACAAGCATAATCTACCTGCTGGCTATCTTGACCCGTATGGATGTGTGAAGGATCAAAATGTGATGGCTGTAGAATTCAACAAGCAACTTAAGGATAGAGTGGTCAAGCTGAGGACAGAACTGCCAGAAGCTGCAATTACATATGTTGATCTCTATGCTGCAAAGTATGGATTAATCAGCAATACCAAAAATGAAGGTGAGTCTACGAGGTGCCTATCATCTAAAAGCTAAGAAGCAAAATATCAAACATGAATTTAATTGCATACTTGGAAATCCTTTTACAATTGATTCCAAAGCCAGAGTCAATTCGTAAGAGAAGTTTATGTGAGTAGCTTCTGGATTTCAGAATTGATTTTGAGAAAAGAGAAGTTGATCCAAACATGTTATAAGTTTATGTTTGGAAATTTTTCTACAATTGATTTTAAAGCCTATATCATTTCTTGAGAGAAGCTTCTGTGAAACATATTTGGATGTTGGAATTGATTCCAGGAAAGAAACAAAACTGATACAAACATGTTATAACATGCCAATAGTTTCTTCCTTCAAAATCTCAGTTTATGCCTATCACTAGAAATGTGTGCTTTCTATGGAGATTGATAATTGCAAAGAAAAAGGGCCATGATTTTTTACTATAAGTAATCAATTACGGTAAATCTAATGAACTACTTTTGCTTTTCAGGATTTGTGGATCCGCTAAAAATCTGTTGTGGGTATCATGTGAATGACACTCACATATGGTGTGGGACAATAGGAACTGCAAATGGGAAAGACGTGTTTGGCAATGCTTGTGAAAAGCCTTCAATGTATGTGAGTTGGGATGGTGTTCACTATGCTGAGGCTGCTAACCATTGGGTTGCCAATCGTATACTCAATGGCTCTTTCACAGACCCGCCTACACTAATTACTCAAGCATGTTACAGGCATTGAAGGCATGAATTGAAAGCCAAATAAGAAAAATCCAGTAATGCATCATGTTTATTCCACTACTAGATGAAAACCAGAAACTTGGAGCTCCTTCAATGTTTTAAATTAGAAACATTCTGGAGATTGGTAATTCACCGGCTTATTGATGGTTTCTATTATGTGCTTTGCAATAAATAATTTGATTGAAACTGCTTGTCACACGTTCCTTAGCTTCTCTTTCTTAAGTGCATGTTTGGATCCACGATATTTTTTCAAGTTATTTACTGTTTCAAAAAATTCCCTGGGATTTTATTTCACAATAAAAATTGTAAATAACTTTTTTCCTCCTGAAACAGTCTCATGATTGGATCAGTTAAATTTCAAAAAAAAATGATTGAATCAGTTATGATGTCAACCCGTATAGAGTATAGACCCTTATTAAACCGGTCTAAAACCCGGTTGAACCAGATTGACTAAAGCCACTGCATCGCGCTCCTTATATAGACACGGATATGTAGCTTCTAGAAGCAGCTTTACATACAGTAGCTTTACTAACTAACCCTTAACATAGCTATTAATATATGGCAAAGCTTCTCATTAACGATGAAACGGGGGTTGGTGTATGGAAAATGATGACGTTTGCCCTGTTGTATGGATGCCCCAGAAATTGAAACACCATATGTCTTGAGAGATTATGAGGTAGTCATATGGAAAGATCATAACTCATTTGAGTGGTGTTTCTTTCTCTCTTATTTCTTCTATGTAATCTTAGGTACTTGCAAGAGAGAGAGGTAAAAGCTTTTTAAATGTTATGCCTAATTTTTCAAATAATGGAACTTGCAGACAGGCAACCATACTAGTTCTTAGAAAAAAAAAACTTGGACATTTATCATTCCCAAAGAACATAAAATTAAACTGCAATGTCATTCACACGTCCATAAAATTACACTACAATGTTATTGTAAGGAACCATAATAACACATGGATAATATTACACAACAGGCACTGCAATAGGTTAGTTTCTACTTTATACAACAACTACAAATAGCTTAAACTTATTGGCGATGTCCTTCTGGCAGAGGAACCACTTTGTGGAAGGGCACTGTCCTTTGAGGTAAGGATCCATCTTCTTCATCATCATCAAATTCCAACACATAACTGTTCCAATCAGCTCAAAAAGTAAGCAATCATAACAAGTAATAAAAAAAAATGTGCATTCAGATCATAATAGATATACTTACTCATCTGTCTTCCTCTGCACAATTGTGAAATGGAGAATAGCCCAGAACATGTACAAGAGTACTATTGGTTAGTATCATGTCAGTCAACAAAGTTATAATTATAACTAACCAGGATTATATATTATAGAGTAATGAAGTCAGGGAAAATCAGGTGATCCCACTCTATTAAGGAAAGGAGAGAATGATTACCCTGCGAGGGCAATGGACAACTGTTGCTTTATAAAGTGCGGTAGTTCCTGGATAGACTGCCAATACATGTTTTCCAGGAAGGAAATCTGGGGCGCTCGAAGGATCGTTACTCTTGGGGAAAGGAATGATATTTGCCATGGGAAGCTTGTACTGTCTGAATGCAGCAGAAAAACCATAAATAAATAATAATGAACAACCCATTCAAATACAGCAACAATAGTTCACATTCCCTACTAAGAAAATGAAGATGTAAACTATCAGATTCATGTAGAGTGGAGTAAATCAAGGAATGTTTCGGGCAAGGTAGTCAAAATCGGGATATTTAAATGGAAAGGGAGGCGAAACTCATAAAATCGTAAACCTGATCCTTAGATAGCATATGTACATGTGCGTTTAAATTAATATGTATGTGTGAGTGTGTGCATATAAAAGTAGCATAAACAGGAAAAAAACTATAAATCACTAGAAACCTAAATAAACTTATACGCATTCATATTCCATAAGAATGTCATGCAAAAGCCAAAAAAGTATTGAAAATCCTAACTCCAAGCAAGACTTATAGCTCACAAGCTGAAAAGGTGCAGTAGAACACAACCAATAACTCCTGAGTTGGAAAGATGTTGCAGAGCAGAACTAATGCTAATCTTAAAGGCACCAAGGGAAAACAGAATTAATAAATTCCAAGCATAAAAGACGTTGCAGAACAAGTTACGGACAGAGGAAATGCAGGGAAGCAGACATTGTCAGAGAAGAACACGTCGCTGAAGGAGAATAAGCACCGTGGAAGGGAGCACCCAGCCGGTTGAAACATTTATGATCACAAAACAGAAATGGGTTGAGATTTAGGGCTAACCGCTTCAAATCCAGGCTTAAGAAATTGTGAAATTGCAATTTTCATGATCAAAATCACGATTGAGGAATGATCAAGTAAAAAAGCGACTTTGGTCATGATTTTAATCGACCAGGGTTGCACAAATCATACATCGTGCGATTATGCGATTAAAATCATGATTTTGGCAACCATGGCTTTAGATATAAACTGTGATAGAAAAGTGTTGCTCATACTTAAGAGAAAACTTTACTGCACAACTATAAGACATTCAATACTGCATGGATTTGAGTGCTAGGGAGTAAAGGGCCAACAAGCTAGTATGATCAATGCTGTAAAAATGAGAATGTTATCATAGATGAGTGGAGATACAAAATGTGATACAGGATTAGGAATGGATCTATCAGAGAAGTTAAGGGAGTATCTATTATGGAAATGATGGTAAAGACTTACCTTAAATTGTTCGAGCAAACATGGAAAAGGCTTGCAGAAGCACCAATAAATGGGTAGAATAGGCAATAGCAAAGACAGTTCAACAGTAAGAGATAGAAGGACACCAAGGAAACTTATGGACCAAACTATTAAGAACTTGGATCTAAATGGTCTATCTTTAGACATGATATATGATACATTAGGGCATTCTTTGATCCATGTAGTTCACTCCAAGTAATGGAAAAAGGCTTCGATTGTTATTGTGAAAATAAATTCCCATGTAAGTTTTAAGCAGCAACTCAAGCATGGTACAATGTTAGAATTATGATGTAAAAACATGCATGTATATTCACCCAGCAGCTTAAACGTTTGGGATGGTTGGTAGGTTCATGCCATGATATTGGAGCCTCTCTGACCAAGATGTCTAGAGTTAGATCCTTGCCACCCCCACACTCTTCAAACAAAAGTTGAATTTCAACTAAAGGTAGGTGAGCCAGTATATTGTCAATGCTTCAATTTCAAAGGGCTCTTACGTGATGCAACATCATAGAAATATAATATAAAAACCATTTATGTGTCTACCTAAGAGCTTAAACTTTTGAGATGGTTGGTCATAAACATACACATAAGCATTCACAATTAAACAAAATATATTTCCAAATAAGTTACCTTTGGCCACTGCTCTCTTCATCATCACCAGGCTCCTCATCTAGTACTTCAAATCTGTAAAATCGTTTCACAAAAATAATTACTAAAATAATGAAAAAGGATAATCATAAAAAGATGAAAGTCAAAATGAGCAACAGTAACTTATACCATGTAAACATCTCAGCTATTGAAACAGCTTAAGGATGGCCAAATGACAAACTCAATAAGTTAGATTTTGACAAACAAACTCATCCCAAAAAAAGGAGCTTATGATTAGCCTAACTAAAGCGATGCGCTGGCTAAATTTTTCCATCCATCATGATCTGAATTTTAGTAAACTTATATCTAATCAATACTTGACTTACTGTACTTTTCTGTGAGAAAAATAACTTCATAATACTTAAAAATGTAATCACTTAAAAATAAAAAAATAAAAAAGAAGAAACTCAAACAGTAATCAAAATGTAAAGCACTAATAGATCATGGATTGAGTAGATGAGCCTTTAGGTTAACAAGAAGACCCTCGGGCATTATATAGTTGATCCTGAATTACAAATATAAAATAAAGCTACCAATGTATCTTTACCTAATAGCTTAAACTTTTGATATAATTGGTTTATCGCATCGACCAAAGCTTCTATGACCAAATAACCTTAAGTTCAAATTTTCCCACACCACCATTCTACTTATAAAAAAAATAAAAATGAATTTCATCATTACATAGTTGGGTGTGCACATTATTCATACTTCAAGCCCAATAGGTTCTCACGTGAGGGGCGTGTTAGAAATAGAATACTGTTCATGTGTCTTCATCTGAGAACTTGAGTTTTTCGGATAGTTGGTACTTGGTACATGCTAGTAGAGGATAGCCCACTTTGCCCCAAATTGAAAACAAGTTAGCAAAAGAAAGTGGCACTCTATTCTAAGGCAATTACAAAAGTCCCCTTGCAGATAATTGAGGAGAGGAACATACATTTCTTTCCCATAAACAATGTGTTAGTGTAACAAGCGCTAACCCAAAGGAGGAGATTAAATGCCCAAAAACAATATTACTAAAATAACTGTAAAATATTCCATTGAAAGATTGAAAAATACAGAAATGTATACTTACTCCTTCGACTCTTTGTCAAAATGAATCACTTTTACAACAAACCATTCATCCTTATCAGCATTACGTGGTGTCACCCTAGCTGCTACCTGAGGAAGGAGAAGCAAGAACATTAACCAAATGAAATAGGACTAAAGATGCTTCATTGTAAGAAATGATTTCCCAAGAAAGTGAAGAAATAATAGGAAGAAAGAGAAAATACTGAGAGGCAACAACTATGTCTGTGACAAAGCTAGTATGATTGACACGGAGAACCTTCGAAAGGTTCCTATAAATCTAACATCTAAAAGCTAAACTATAACTTATAATTAACTTCAAAACAGCTCATTTAGTTAACAGAATCTCTAACAGCTGTAAGCTTTAACCAAACTAACAGAAACAGTTTAACCCAAACGAGCTAAACAGAAGCAATATACTGCCCAAAGCACAGCGTACTATAACAAAGAAAAATTAACTTTATCAATAAAAAGAAAAAGAGCAATCAATATATGTTCACTGATTTATATTGATCAAACTTCAAAGCAAATTCATACCTGTTCACCCTTAAGACTGGCACAAGCCTCAAGTTGGTTTCGCATACTAGGATTTAACCTTGTAATGTCTGAATCAGCCTTTACTCGCTTTCTTTTCTGCTCACTGCCTTCTGTATCACAAGTACTGTCAATTAGACAAGGCACATGAAAATGAAACTAGCAAGACTCAATAATCAAATATGTTCTTTGAAGCAATTATATTTCACGTGAAAAACATTTATAGGTCACAACTTGGAAACAAACCTAATCTTCTTCGCTGCTGCCCTTGTGCTCCCGGAGGATGCAGGGCATCAAGTTGGCTTATCAGTTTGTTGGAAATGCTGCAACCAAATTTAAGATTATGTAAGAGTAGCTTACTCTAATGTTAAGAAACTGTGTGTTGATGATTCGAAACAGTGTAAAAGAAAATAAAATGCTTCAGAGCTACAGAACAAACATACTTTGCTTCATTGTCAGAAAGATCTTTTGCTTGAGTGTACAACATTTTAAGCCTAGATAATGAGGTATCTCCAGGCTTCTCAACCACTTCAGGAGCTACATTGAAGCAACAAGAAACTATCAACAACCAACTACATACACATATGTAGAGAATAAAATAATCATAAACCAAATATCAGATCCTGTTTCCAAAACAGAATTTTAAATTGCGGTTGCGGTCGTCATTGCAATTGCGAAATTGCAAACAAATGTGAGTTAATGCGGGGACTCGAAAACCCTTTACATTGCGGCCGCAATTGCAGTTGCGGAAAATAAGGAAACAAGTAGAGTAATTTCATTCTCAACAAACAAGCACTGGCTTTGACATTAGCATGATGATGAATGTGGACAAAAGAGTAAAAAAGGGAAATTAATTAAAGCATGAATGAAAAAAAAAAAAAAAAAAAAAAAAAAAACTCACTGGCTTGAAGCTTTTTGTGAAGCTTGTTGATTTCCGACAAGATATCCTCCTGATCTTTCCTTAACCGATCGAGCTCCTTCGAGTTTTCCAAGATTGCGCCAATCTCCGGCGTCGTCGACATCGATTTCGTCGAAAAAATTCAAATAAATACACAGAAAAAAATTAAAAAAACCAGAGTTCCGTAGAATTCAACTCTCGCTTCACCTTCAACAGCTCGGAATCGAAAATTGAAAATTGAAAATCGAAAACTGAAACACCGAATGAATTTTCCGTTTTTGAATTTTCTTTTTTACGAAAAAGGGGAAATTTTGTCTTCGTTTCATTCAACTTTATTCATGCCGGTAACTGGTTCAACTGGAAACATGTCCAGTCATAATTAGTTAAAGGTAAGTTATTATACATTTATCATGTTTTTTAAATTGAAATGTTGATTTTTTAATCAATATTTTACTTTATATTCTAAAGTGCTCATTTTAAAAAAGTCAAATTTATTAAATTAGTTTATTATAATATTGATTGGTATAAATAAAATAATTTTTTAATAGAAGACTCATTAAAGGTCTATATTAAAATAATCTAAGGCTATTTTCCGATGAATAAAAAAAAAATATACTAAGGTTATGTTTGGCACGCCTAACTGATAAGGTAGTTGAAAGCTGAAAAGCTAATTGAAAGCTGAAAAGCTACGTAATTAGAACAAAAATGTCTGGCAAAACTAGTTGTTTTGTTTTTTTGAAATGGTAAAACTAGTTGTTGAACAAGCTGAAATCTAAAATGACATAAAAGGACATACTTGTATAATTTTTTTTATATTTAACATTACTTTATTTTACATTTTTTTTAGAAAACCAAAATGATTATATTAATGAGAAACAGAGAGGGAAAAGCCCAAACCTTGAGTCAAATACAAACCAAAAGAGCAACAAAACAAGAAAAACCAAAGAAATTAAAAGACAAAGAAAAAGAAAGCAAACACTAAGTGAGCATCAACACCAGCTCTTAAATATTTTATTTTTACATTAATACCTATATGATATATATTAATATTCAAATTATTATAACTTTATATATTTTAATTTTTTTTACAAAAAGAACAGAGAAAACACTTTCGGACTATCGGGCAAGGCGCTAGTTAGGGGTGTATTCGGACCGGATTGGTTCGGATTTAAAGCATTTAAATGTCCGAACCAATCAAACATTTTCGGTTTGGATTTCCTAATTTTTTATTTTGGACCCGAACTAAACCAACCCGATCTCAATCGGATTGGTTCGGTTCAGATGGTCGGATTCATAATCAAAAAATTATAATTTTGAAATTTGCACAAAACGTATTCTTAAAATGTGAAAAATTATAAAAAAAAACAATATGGAATCTCCACATAATCCAGCATATCCAAAAGAACAACATTTCATAATGATATAATCTATATAATCCAACAAAAAGAGCTAAAACCAACATTTATAAATACTTTAACTTGGGTCTTAGAGTATTTGTACTCCTCAAGTTTACATTAACACAAAATAGGTAATGTTAAACAGCTGTGAACATGTTTTCGTATCTCTTCAAATGTAAATTATATAATGGTGTGAAGTCTTTGAGGTGAAGTAAAAAAAAAATAAACTCAATACCATTGGGTTGGTTCGGATTCATCGGTTTTTCAATCTCTGAATCTGATACTCGAACCGATGGTGATAAGTAATAAAACAACTATGTTTTATTCTAAAGTAATAAGTAAATAGATTTAGTAAGAAACATATAAGGTTAAAGATGGAATTTTAATAAAATAATAAGGATAAAATGAGAATATATTTAATAAGTTATAAGCTACCTAAGCTTAAAGCTTTAAGCTACTGAAATAAGCTTCTTCTCCAAACACTTTTAAAGAGCTTTTAAGAACATATCAAATATAGCTTAAACTTTAATCAGTATTTATCTTATAGAAGTGAGTATTGTGAATTTTAAGATAATAAGGGAGGAAAGTGTAATGTTATCTTAATATTGATAATTTATTATATTTTTTGTTAATATGAAATTCAACATATTAAAGTTTGTATTAAAATTCAACTTATTAAAGATACTAATTATATTTGTATTTTAAATATGTCAAATTTTAGTACAAGAGTATCATTTCTCTTTGTATCGATATTACTAGGTAATATTTTTATTTTTTTAAACATATTCCATTAAGAAAAACTAAGTGGCCAAATTGGCAATTTCATTAGACTGAACCAAAACCTCAAATTCTGGGGGAATCTCTTCTATCCAAACATAGTTGGGGTACTTAGAACTTAGAAGAGTCATTGGCTAAGCGATTAGCCACAGAGTTCCCGAACTGACGAACAAAAGAAAAATGAAAATTATTAAAAGCTGAAATCAAATCCCTACAATCACTAAGAATAGACATAAAATAAGAAGAACCTTGTCTTCCTTTATTCCAAGCTTCAAACAACTGCAAACAATCGGTTTCGAACCAAAAATCCAAAAAATGGAGATCCAAAGCCATCGTGATCTCCCACCTAAAGGCCAAAGCTTCTGCTAGAAGAGTCGTTGAAGTGTCCACTGGGTAAGCACAAGCAACAGCCATAATTAAACCCTCATGGTTCCTTGCCACCAAGCCTAAACCTGCAACCTTATCCACAAAAGATGCATCAAAATTTAATTTAATGACATCCATGCGTGCTAGGTAATAAATATAAGGTAACTATGTTCACATAATAAGCACTTTAGAGCTTGTTTCAGTTGACCATAAACGTGTTTTGCCACTTTAAGTTGGGAATTTCAATCACCGATTTCCCATTTTGTCAAATGTTGAATTTAATATTTCAATTTAACATTTAGAAATTAAGTAAATATTAGTGAGTAAGTGAGTTCACATTTTACTTTCAAATAAGTAGCTTGGCTCAAATGGCTTCGAGTCAGTGTGTATGGAAACAAATTGTCCTCCCTTGTTTCAGACTTGGAAGAAGTGGGATCCGAGTCTTTCACTTGACAATGGTTGTCAATGATTGCCGCAATTTATCTGTTGCTTTTGATTTTATGTCTTTATCTTTTGTTCGTAGGAGTGGTAATTATGTCGCTGATTTCTTGGCAAGGAACGCCGCCACCCATCCGGAGTCCGTTTGGGTGGAGGAGGTTCCACCAGAACTGAAAGTTTTGGTGAACGATGATATTGGCTTCTATGCCTCATATAGTCATATCTAATGAAAATATTTCAAAAGTTTTTAATATTAATGCATTTTTAAGTTTTCTTAATTAGAAACATGGTTCTTGAAATTCCAAATATCCAACATTACAATCTCAACGTTTTACTATTTGATATAATTAGGACTCATAAACTTTTAATTAATTGACATTGATTTTACTATTTTGTATAGAGAAAATAGGAGATGCACTGACAGTGTAAACTTGTTTTACACATGCACCCAATTAATTTCTGACACATCAGCAATTTATTAATTTACTAATTAAAATTAAAAAGATTTGTAACTACTTAATCTTATGTGACATAATGTGATTGGACGTCAGTGTAAAACTTCTTTACACTAACTGTGCATATCCATTAATCTCTTTTGATTAAGGATTCAGGAGCCAGAAAATTTTAATTAATTGACATTAATGGTTATAAAGTTTTAATATCAATTTTTTTCTAAAGTTAAAATAGATTAAATATAATATCAAATATTATAATACCAACGGTTTTATATATATATATATATATATATATATATATATATAACTCAACTGTTTTATATTTATTCAGTGTTAAACAAGATATTCTTACAGTCAATAATCATGAGATTAATCTCTCGCCATATTGTGTTTTATATTGTGGTTGTAAGTTGTAACCTTGTGTTTTTTTGTGTTGAAGTAACATGTTTTGTCCTCTAATTTAATGGTTAAAAGGAAACCATTTACGGAAATAGAACAGAGTGTAGAAATCTTGGACCCAAACAGAGAAGCTTGAGGTACAAAGAGCCATTGATTCTTCATCGGAGATGGATTGCGTTCAATCTTAGGCACGTAGTTTTGCGGTTCTTTTCAATCGCAGCTAATTTTTGCAGCAATTAAAAATTATAATTAAATTTGTTAGCTCTTGGTGATTTATATATTAGCTTTTATATCATACATTTTAAATTATGATTATGATTATTATGTTGATTTACAATGTTTCTTTTTCAACGTTTCAATATATTATTAGTACTTTAAATTATGATTTATAATTATTATTCAAAAATAATTTATATTATTAACTTAAAATGAAATAAATATATTTAATATTATAAATTAAATTTTAATTTTTTTAATGAATACATGCTAAAAAATTTATTAATAAATATAAATTTCTATAATTTTAAGTTTAATCTTAAATAATAATTGTTACGAATTTTATTTGATATCCATTGAAAAGGGATAAGATCTAAATTAAAAAAATTAATGTTATAATGAATGTGATAATAAGGATAATAGAGAAAAAAAAAAGTAAGAATTAAACAAAGGATCAAATGGTAAAAAATTGAAAATTTTAATTAAAAAAAATTAAAATAGTATAATTTAAATTAAAAATAAATTTTTGAAATAAATTAGTGTAATTAATTAACTTAAATAATACATTTTCATATTAAGCACATTATCAAAATTTAAATGATTAAAATGGAACTTTTTTTTTACAGTAAAATGGAACTTAAATTTATACTAAGAATCATTATATAATAATTACAATAAAAAATAGTAAAAGGTTTTAAATTGAATTTTTAAACAAATACTAAACCTTAGATTTAAAAAAGTATTTTAATTTAAATAAATAATTTAACTTAGAAAAATCATACACTTATAGATAGTGTGTGAAACTCACTCTCTAATCAGAGAAGATAAAATATTCAAAATAACCTCGGAGAGAGTAGAGTTCGTACTAGTTTCACTTTCTAGAAAATACTTTAACTTATTACATTATATTATATATATATATATATTTATTTTCCTCCCTTAAAAAAACTATATTATATTATATTATATAGTATAATATAGTGGGTTGATCAGTGTTATTAAATTCGGCCCGTTGATCGACTCGGTCAGGGTACCGGATCGATGAGTCATTAGTGTAGTCATTAGGTCACTGGTTAAGCCGTTTGACTCGGTTGACACTATAAAAAATTTACAATACCATAACAAAATGTCACAAGGAAAAATATAGATGTTTTCCGATGTATAAAAAAAAAAAGAAAAATATAGATGCACATGATAATTTCAAATGTGCTACAATATTACAACCATTAAAACTATTATTCCATTTCAAAATAGTCTTCTTTACCGTTGCTATTTATGTGCCCAGGTCCATCATATTAATGTCAATTAATATGAGTTTATTTCCTTCCTTTGATAGAATTTGTCTGTTACAGTTCTTGCGTCAAGGTTCATCATTTCAATATTGTATCAATCTCAATCATTAGCATTCATTCCTTTCCTTTGTTAGAATTGTAGCGGTGCACTATAGAATTTTTTTGGCAGTACTAAAATAGAGGGAGCCGTTTCATAATAAAGGCACGTATAGCAAACAAGAGGATCCAGAATAATGAAATCATTAGCATTAGCAGCCAAATAACAATAAGAAAATGAAGGACGGTAGAATATTCACCTAATGATTTCTTCTTCATTTCTTATGCGTCACCAACTCTGGTTCCCTAGAAGGAGGGCTCTCCATCTTTCTCTTGCGGTTCAAAAAGGATGAAGCGTCATCTATCATCTCCCATTCTTCTGCACTTTTTCCATCCATATCTTTCTTTAACTGCCCTTTCACGCTCATGGGTCTATCTGTAGTTCCCTCATGGTCTTTACCAAGACTTAATCATCACTTCATCAGGCTTGGACCAGTTCTGTTTTCTCTCTCGCTTATTTTTATTTGAAGTTTATTTTTTTCAAAACAAACATACCGGTTCAACCGTAGGTCTGGGTCACCAATTTTTATACTGAACCGACCGGTTCGAACCGAGTTTAATAACATTGGGGTTGATAATAGTCACTTTTTGTTTTATTTCAAGAAATACTAGTTACCTTAATTAAAAGGTAGTCAACAATCATAAATGAAAAATATTTTCTTACTTAGTAGGGCCTAGGTGATGGTGGCCCACAACGAATTCTAAGTAGGTGTTACTTACATTCATCCTCAGGAGATAAATTGCCTTGTCTTTTACACTCTCAGCAATCAAACAACAATTGGAAACATTACATCAAGAACAAATCCTTTCAAAAAAAATTCTTCAAGAACAAAACAAATCATAGCTCACCTAGTCCATCATTTTACCCTCTTTCTATTAGATCATACATCTCTCATAGACCAATAGTTTCTCCCGTAAACGCCAAGATTACATCAAGGTAATGTTTCCTTTCCCTTATGATTATTTATTTTTTCAAATAATGGGGATCTCTCTGATTTGAGGTTGTGCAGAAATTTTCCATTGTTGATTGACTTGATTCAATCAATGAAAAGTGATATTGGTTGTTTTTCCTATTGCAATTCGTGTTTGCATTTTACTTGTGTTATTTTTTAAAAAAAAAAATCTGTTGTCTTTTAAATCAAAGCCAATCTCGTAC
Source organism: Lotus japonicus (assembly GCF_012489685.1). Taxonomy (NCBI): domain Eukaryota; kingdom Viridiplantae; phylum Streptophyta; class Magnoliopsida; order Fabales; family Fabaceae; genus Lotus; species Lotus japonicus. Next base: position 115,773,373 of record NC_080041.1, on the reverse strand, counting down.
TACCATGTTCCATGTTTTAGTTTGTTTGTTAAAAAATGGTTAAGGAGAGTGAGTGGATGTTAGAGTATACCTTTGCCAATCAAGGAATGTCACATTGGAAATTGACACAACATACTCTGTTTGTGACACAATTTTTGTTATTGAAATGGTCTCTTTTTCTGAAGTTTAAGGAACCTCTTCACATGAAACAGTCAATTTTTGTTATTGAAACAGTCTCTTTTACATTTTTGACAGTTTCAGTTAGATAATTGCACCTTATTAGATTTGAATGTGCTTAGTTTTGTAACATCACTAGCTTCATCCTCATTTTGTGTGGGTAGTGATCATATACCAGTTTTAACTTATTATCACGGTTGTCGTTGTAATTATTTCACGAAATTGCGGATTGATGTGATCACAATTGCGGATGCTGTTGTGGCTCTTATGATGACTCAAAAACCCTTTAAGTTGCAGCTACAATTGCGGTTGAAAATCACAATTTAAAACACCGATCATATATTGAAATTAATTGATTGAGTTAAGTTTTGCTTCATTAGAGCTTAGGATGGTGCTATTATATCATTAGTGATTTTAAACATGATTATCATGTCTTTTACAGGTATTAATTTTTCAGGGGTTGTCTCATTTGGCCAGATACAAGATTCATTCTCAAAAGAAATCTTGCATGGTCCATGAGTGCATAGCTCATAAGATAATGGGTACAAAGGGAACTCCCACACGAAGGTGTGACTTGGGCTTTTATTTTTCATGGCATAAATTGCTCTTCTCATATGTTTTCCCTCTCCAATTTCAAAGGAATTTGCATTATATTTATAACTGACATGATTTATTCTTGTTTTTTGCCTATAGTGGAAGTGTAAAAACCCATAATGAAGCAATGAGGCTCACATTAGCATCTTTTGCTGGAGTTGTTTTTGGCTTCTTTCTAGGGGTGTCATCTCCAACACTATCATTAACTAAGGTGTGTATTTCTTCACCATATTGTTAAATTCTCTTTCAATCATGTCAAGTGATGATTTATCTAACACTATGCTTTTTTTTTGTCTAATGTATGAAATATATTACTTGTTAGATGAATCTCCCATCTAGCATTTTCCCATCTATTGATCTCACTTATGTTGAAGACTACTCGAAAATTCCAACCAAGCCTATTTGGGATGCTTGGGCTTCATTTAGGGGAGATAGAAGCATGTCCCATGAGCTTCCCAAATTAAATGAGACAAAGGTCTGGTTTTTTCCTCTTGCTTGATTGTAACTTTATGATGCCAAAATGTTTCATCTTAGTGTATGTTTGAAAATTCGTTAGAAAACCACGATGAAACTAAGATTATAGTGCACATAAAGCCAAAAAAATCCATGTTTTTTTTCAACATGCAACCATTTCATACAACTCTAATCAATAGCTGCATTTGATATCATGATTCAGATTTGGGTTCCTACAAATCCTCATGGAGCTGAAAGACTACCCCCAAGAATTGTGGAATCTCAATCAGATCTCTATCTTCGTCGGTTGTGGGGTCTACCCGATCAGGTGTGCAAATTCTCTACACCTCAAAGCAAAAGACTAATTTTAATCTGCAAAAATAATAATTTTCATCACAAAATAGCCCTTTATTAAATGTGTGATTGATTACTATAGTGTCAAAGTTGTAAATCATTATTGAGAAAGTGAACATTTGCGATGTTTGAATACATGTTGGCACGGTGCAAACAGACGTTAAACTCTCTTAGCTTTAAGATAAAAAGTGAGCATAACTCTTCTAATGGATTTACATTAAAGTCCGTTCACGTTGCACTCAATTAGTATGTAAATACATACAGTCATACCAAATATTTTTGTAGTGTTCTAGCATTAATTGACATATCAAACTTCATGTGGTTTCTGTAGAGAAAACTTGAAGCTCACATTGAGCAATTCCTATTTGAGCCAAACAAAGAACGACTTGTTAAAGAAGAATTGAACAAGTTACGTATTTTATTCCCTTCTCTAATCTGACTCGTTTCTTGATGGAGGTGGGACTTGTAGGACCTAAGTATCAAACCCAAGTATCTTGTAACTTTTACTGTCGGGTATGATCAGAGAAACAACATTGATGCTGCAATAAAAAAGGTTATTTGAATTTCTGTTCCTGTTCAGCATTAATTTTTCTTTCTTCATCTTTCTATTTGTTTTGCTCTTTGTATGACTTTTGGACTTAAATCACAGTTCTCAGAAAACTTCACCATTGTGTTGTTTCACTACGATGGGCGCGCTAGTGAATGGGATAACTTTGAGTGGTCAAAGAAAGCAATTCATATCAGTGCTAGAAAGCAAACTAAATGGTTGGTAATGTGTCACAATTTACATAGAGTTTTTGTTTCAATTTATAAATTGTAACAAGTTTGATTTTGATATAAAAACTTGGAATTTGGTTGAAGGTGGTATGCTAAACGCTTTCTACATCCTGACATTGTGGCTCCCTATGATTACATATTCATTTGGGATGAGGATCTTGGTTTGAAGAATTTCGATGCAGAGGAGTAAGTACTAAGTATCAATAGCCAAAACCATGTCTTTGTGTTATGGGAATCATGGTGCTGGTGAACTTTTTTGTAATGACATATATCTCTATTCTAGGTACTTGAAAATGGTAAGAAAGCATGGTTTGGAGATATCACAACCTGGTCTAGATCGGAAAAGTGATTTTACATGGGAAATGACACGGAAAAGGGATAAAGGTGAAGTACACAAGTAAGTGGATACCTTATCATGTTTTAGTTTTGTGTATTATTTTTGTTATCACTACATAATCATTATTGTTGAGAAGTTCCTCATTGACTAGAGATATGACTCACCTAATAAGTGTTTATAAAGAGTAGAGTAACCATCACCCTGAGCTAGTTTTTTGGGTAGAGTTAAGACAAACTCAAACTCTAAAATGGTATCAAAAAGTATATTTTATATTAGTTTATTGAACATCACTCATATATGAGGCACCAACAGACATTCAACCCTGTAAATTTCTTGTTCCTCATGTCCAATCCCAGGCTTGAGGGAGTATGTTGAGAAGTCTTACATTGATTAAATAGATATGGCCTAATAAGTATTTATTAAGGGTATAACAACCTTCACACCTTTGCTAACTTTTGAAGTAGAATCAGACCTAACTCGAATTCTAGTAACTATCATCAACAATAACAGCATAAACGAAGCATTCCACTTATGGGATTAATTACAAATATGAATCAATGTCATTGCACTAAAAAATCAAATTTTTGGAACGGCCATTTAGATTATGGTTTTATTCTTTTATCATAGTTATTCCTTATTCTTCCTGCAGGGATGAGAAAAATGGTTGGTGTCCAGAGCCAAACTTGCCACCTTGTGCTGCGTAAGCAACTGTTAACTTCTGAAGAGTTTATTGCATGTTTGAAAACTCGTTTGAAAATCACGATGAAGTCACTCATGGTGGACTGAAGCAAAAACTAAGGGATGTTGCTTCTGTCACCCATGATTTTGGCTTCAACAAGTTCCCAAATCATTGGGTTTTAATGAGAACACATTTCTCCTTACAAACTTCTAAAGGGGATCATATATAACTCACTTAGCTTAATTTTTGAAATGCTCAGATTTGTTGAGATCATGGCTCCTGTATTTTCCAGAGATGCATGGCGCTGTGTGTGGCATATGATACAGGTTTAAGAATTCAGAATTACATTTGTGTCTTCTATTGTTATTGTCTTTGCAAAAATCATATCTTACTTTTCATTTTGTTGCCTTGTAGAATGACCTGATTCATGGATGGGGTCTTGATTTTGCTCTCAGAAAATGTGTGGAGGTTAATAATTTATATTTCTTTGATAAACATTTATTTTTCCATGATTGGATTCAATGAACTTTACTTAGATTGGATATGCAGACTCCTCATAAGAAAATAGGAGTTGTTGATGCTCAGTGGATTGTCCATCAAAGTGTTCCTTCACTTGGGAACCAAGTAAGTAATGCTTAAAATATTTGAGTTTTGATTTTTGTACTCTAAATATTCTACCTACACTTCACTTCTCTCTATTTCTAAAAAAAAAAAAATTCTCATCACATTATACATTAGATTTCTCAATTTTCTCTCTTTCTTTCTCTGAATTGTGTTCTTTTAATAGGGGCAAGCAGAGACTGGCAGGGCACCATGGGAAGGGGTATGTATGAACTCCATCTTGCTATCACATTTGAATTTCGGTTTCACATGACTTGTATTTTCATTTTACCAATTTATCTTCTATACACTTAGATGAAATTCAAGCTGAATTTACATGAACATGTATATATGTTACGAATATTGATTTGAAACTTTGGTTTGCATCCATCAGGTGAGGGAGAGGTGTAAGAAAGAATGGACAATGTTCCAAGAACGTATGGCTAATGCTGAGAGGGACTATTTTCAGGGACTGACCCTTAACTCCACTGGAAGCTAGGGATTATTATGCAATTAAGAAGGAGTTTTTTTATCCTCTTCATTGAGGAATGGATAATATAGTGTGTTTGTTTTCCAGCTGAAAGCACATTCAAGTTTCAACAGACATATTTAACTTTCAAGAATAGTTTTTCCAACTACACAATGTTATTGGATTGAGAAAAAACACATTGTTATCCAAACACACATACTGAAGACAACTTTAAGGTTCTGAGATTTTAGTTTTGGCATATAACTTTCCCTTTGTTTTTTTATTTCAATATTTTGATTTTAGCTTTTGCTTGATTTTTAATTTCTAAAATATGAATTTTGAGAGAGGGGGGGGGGGGGGACTTTCTTTCCCTAACTTATTCAATGAACAATTGAATGGATTGATTTTGCACCAGCCATGCCTTAATGAATATGTGTGTTTAGGATTGTTGTTGTTCAAAATGAAGTCATGTCTCCATTACTTTATTGGGCAGTTCAAACCTAGCAAAAGATCTTGTAACATACGAGGTAGGGTTCTATTCCAGCCGACTTCCGAAAGCCTCTAGAGATGGCTATCGTCATACTTTTTCAGGAGAAAGTATTTTAAAACTTTGCCAATACGCCTTCGGTTCGGCCTGATTATTCTTTGAAGGGAGTCATCATTTTGACGTGGCTACACTCTGGTTCCTCTTGTCTCTTAGTTTGCTCGTGATAGACATGACTCTCAGGAGATTTTTCTGCTTGATGGTTATGAGTATGGATTTGGGATACGTGAATAGATTTCTCCAAATCGTTAAGCTATGGAACTAGATCTTCAATATGCTCCACCCATGGAATTTGAAGAGAATGTTCTTTTGCAAGTGATTCTTCATAAGACGTTGTCGTCTACATGTTTGAACCATTGCATTGAGAATTAGTTTTTCTTTCACACAGACAACATCAAATTCAGATTGCTGCACGACCTTGGAAGGTTCTTCCGGCACGCTGGTGAGGTACGACGGGGGGAAGTACCCGTAATGAAACTTTGACACTCAAGTCCTTTTGAGAGCATAAAGGGAGAATCTCGAAGTCATAGAAAAACAATGAATTAGCAAAAGGACTAACGCCTACGTAAGTGATCAACCAAACCTATATTTACAGACATGGTGATTGCTACACTTGTGACTCTAGGTATTTAGGAAGTTTTAGTGTAGGACTTTCGAGATGATGATTATCGTTGGATAACATTGTGTCGTCTCACTTGTTATGGCGGTTGTGTCCGCTCGGCTAGTGTCTGGACGAGATTTTCCTTGCCTCAATAAGTCAACTAACATGATGCTCACTTAGTTGTAAGACCTTTGAACTAATTGAGATGCTATTAAACCTTATGGTCATTTGGACCGACAAGAACAATAGTGATGCAGCGGAAGTCGTACTAGGATTGCAAGCGCAAATCCTAAAGGAAAATGTTTCTGGAATCCACCAGAAAGGGAATTAGCCAACACTAAAACCCTAAAAAATACACTGGAATCCACGAGAGAAGAAGAGAAAACTCTTGAATTTTATCATCAATCAAAAACTGCAATAGGCTATGCCTTACAAGTGCTTAAATAGGAAAAGAAAATATCCTAACAGAAAAATAAATATTATCCTAAAAGATCCTAATTAAAAATAAAAGATCCTAATCTGAATATAAGATCCTAATTCTAAAATAACAAAATAACAAATCCTAATAAATTTATCCTAACTTAATTTAAAACAGAGTATATCCTAAATGTATTTAAAAATACTAAAAATAATAAATCCCTAATTAATCTGCTCCTGCATCAGACTCCTCTTCTTGTGAAGAACTCAACCCCGAGTTCTAATGTAAAAAAAGGACACCTCTATCCGGAACTCATGAACGACATTAAGAATGTCAGGGTTGAATACCCAAGTCTGTGTAGAACTATTTGATGCCCGCATAAATGCTTCATAACCAAGTGCCTCTGATGTCTTTACATTCTCCTCTTCTTCCAAAGAACTTGATCACAAGTTCTCTTTTAAATAAAAGGCTTCAATATGCAAACCAACCAAATGAAAAACACCATTACTACAACTCCGAACTCTTTTTTCATCATCTCCTTCAACAAATATCCCATGAGCACCATCACTATCTTTAATCAAATCTAACCTCTCCAGTTTCTCCAAAATAACCTTGGGGGCTTTTGCATTATAGGGGATAATTGTGCTTTCTACTCCTGTAAGAAGAAGAGTTGCAGATTTGAATGTAAGAAACTCTGAGGACTTCATGTGGCCAAAGTTTTCATCTTTTGTAACGTCAACTTCCCTTGGTTTCTACGCAGATGGTACCAAATCATCCACCAACGTTTTTGCCTCATCTTCCATGTCAAAAATAGAGGATGACGCAAATGAAATTTGAGAATCTGATTCCGAAGAAGTTGCGTACATAGGTCTTGTAGATGGACATGAATTTGAAGTAGGTTTTGGTAGGAGTTGTGGCAAGGAAATTGGATCTACAGTCGGTGATATGTTGGGGTAAGGATTGATAAGGTTGGATGTAACAGGTTGGGGGTGTGGCGTTTCGGTGGTTTTAGAGGTTGGGTATTGAACTTGGTAATAAGGATGAGATACTGATGGTGAAGGTAAGGATTGGGAAGGTAAGTACATAGCAGAACGATTGTTGTTGTCGCGCGGAAACCTATGTGGTTTTCCTCTCCTGTCTCGTCGTCGGTTACCGTTGTTGGTATTGTTGAAATGCGCCGATATAGTCATCGTGAACGTCATCATTTGTTGTGTCACAGCAGATAGGGCCGCGGTAAGAGCTGCGGTAACATCCTTCTGGTCTGCTTTGGTCACTGGTTGATCTTCCATGGTTGATCAAGCAAAGAAAAGAGTCAGGAGAAACCTGCTCTGATACGACTTGATGCAGCGGAAGTCGTACTAGGATTGCAAGCGCAAATCCTAAAGGAAAAGGTTTTTGGAATCCACCAGAAAGGGAATTAGCCAACACTAAAACCCTAAAAAATACACTAGAATCCACCAGAGTAGAAGAGAAAACTCTTGAAGTTTATTATCAATCAAAAACTGCAATAGGCTATGCCTTACAAGTGCTTAAATAGGAAAAGAAAATATCCTAACAGAAAAATAAATAATATCCTAAAAGATCCTAATTAAAAATAAAAGATCCTAATCTGAAAATAAGATCCTAATTCTAAAATAACAAAATAACAAATCCTAATAAATTTATCCTAACTTAATTTAAAACAGAATATATCCTAAGTGTATTTAAAAATGCTAAAAGTTATAAATCCTTAATTAATCTGCTCCTGCATCAAATAGTAATCCATAAAAATAATTAAAATAAAGTAATATTGTTTAAATAGAATAAAGTAAAACTGCTTTTAAAAATACAACTATTTTATTGCTATCAATGGTGTGAAGAGTGTTTATGAAATTTCAACGAAAAATTTTGATCCTCATACTTAAAAAATACTCCTCATTTATATATAATTGTCAATATTTCGATCCTTCTTTTTTTTTTGGAAAACCAAATATATATATATATATATATATATATATATATTATATATAATAAAGAGGAAGAGATTAAGCTCAAATAGGATAATGAGGATACAACAGACCAAAACCTCAAACATCCCTAGAATGCACAATCGCCTAGCCACCATCTAATGTATAAACAACAATAACCTCTCTAAACAAAAGAGAAAAGCCAAACCAAAGACCTAAAACAGAATCAAAGGCAACATCAAGAGCTGAAACAACACTCAAGGCGGCCACCACTCCTCCATTTCTTGTGCCATGCCGCGAATAGCCATCTTTTCTTTTTATTTACTTGTCGCTTTTATAATTTTAAGAGATTATTAATTATACTTTGGGTACCTTGTAATTTTACTAAAACAATAAAAGTGTGGGGTACCTTGTAATTTTACCAATTTTACCAATTTTCCTTTATACTTTACCAATTTTACCTTTAATTTATTGTTGGTAGGAGAATTGAAAAAACAGAATTAATAAGAGATAAAGGTACCTCGTAATTTTACTAAAACAATAATATTAAATACTATTCTTTAATAAGTGTGCAACAACCTTAAAGCAACACTTATATAGAAACATAGAGAGTAATAACTTTTGGAAAGTAAAACATTATTTTTATTTATTGAGTTTTCACCCCAGACAAGATAAAATAAGCCAAAAATATTTTAAGTGAAGTTAAACTCATCACATTCTCCGGTCACTATTATTTAATTAGATTCATTGAATAAATGATGTATCTAGTCATTATTATAAACTAGATACATCATTTATTGAATGAATTTAAAAATTTGTTTTTTATTTATAATAGTGACCGAAGAGTGTATTTTTAGCAGAAAGGGAGATCTAAACGAACTCTATCTATATATCTCATCATTTTCATAATCTTTTTCAACAGGAACATCAAATCTTTCAGATTTTTATAAAGAGGATTAGAAACATTGTTATAAACTTCAACAATATACCAAGTTTCAAAAAAAAACTCCAACAATAGACCAATATGTGATTAATTTAAATGATAAATACTTAATTTTTATAAGTAAAGTTTTAGATTCTAGCATATATTAATTTTGACCGTTAATGATTAAATTTAATAACTTATAATAATAATTCATCTTACTTTTACATAAGAGCTTCATTCATCTTCATATTAAAAATATTGTAAATAAATTAATGCAACGAACGAGTATTATATCAGTAAAGTAAGGTATAACAATATAAAATGGTGGTTCAAAATGAATTTCCATCTACTAATACACACGCCTATTCCCGTTGACCACTTCACTCTCACATTCAGCATTCAAAATACACACACAGTTACTCCATTTCAGTTTTCAGCCATCAATAATTGTTCAAGTACCACCTGCATGTAATTGATTTATTTAATGCAAATGTTCCCCTCTTTCCTATCCAGTATAGGCAATTTCTTCAGAGACCATTTCTCTGCATAATTTATTGCAAAGAAAAACCATCCATTACCACCAACCACCACTGCTTCCACTGTTTCCTGACACAGACACCACCGCTCCTTCACTTTCCCTGCAGAAACTCAACACACAACAAAAACAAAGAAAGAGGGAACACAACAAAAACAAAGTACTTATATATATATTTCCACTTTCTTCTCTTTGTTCCAAATCTCCAACTTCTAGAAAAAGGGTTGATCTGTTTTTTTCTTTCTTTTTTTGGTTGGTTCTTTCCTTCATATTCTGAACCCTCTGCTATACTTTTCTGCTTGTTGACAGAACCTTCAGGGTTTTGGATCACTGACATGTTTTTTAACAGTTTATTCTGAGTCCTTGGTAATTTGGGGATAGTTCTGTTCTGTGATGAGAACAGTTGATAATTCCTTTTGTCAAATCCAGTAATCAAAGTTCCCTCCTTTGCTCTCTTATAGGTTTGGTTTGATTCATTTCAGTGTAATCTATCATTAGTTTTGGTTTGATTTATTGCATGTAATTACCAAATTTAGGCCCAACAACAAAAAACTAATAAAGACTTGTTCCTTGTAGTGCAGAGAAGGACATGGTCTTTTACTAAATAAGGGTGATTCTGCTACTAGCTATACTAAGTCTATACTGGTTAGTTTCACATCTTCTGGGGGGAAAGTAGAATGGGATCTGGCAATGAGGTTCACTCAGTTGGAGAGTTCAATTTGGATGCTAGGTGGCTTATAGATTCCAAACAACTTTTTGTTGGGCCTAAAATTGGGGAAGGTGCCCATGCCAAGGTGTATGAAGGAAAGTAAGTCAACTTAAATTTAATTTTGGTTTTTGAATCCCTCTGATAAAAATTCCCATTTTCTCTTTTGTTCATATGTATTAGATACTCTGTTTTAATTCCTATGTAGATTTATATACAATTTTACATTCACTTGTTTGTGGATAATCTGTATAGACAATTACATATTTTGTACCCATCATTGGATATGAATTGTGTTATATGATGGTTTTTTGTCTTATGATTACTGGATTTCTTGATTGCAGATATAAAAATCAAAACGTTGCTGTTAAGATTATTAATAAGGGAGAAACCCCAGAAGAGATTTCTAGGAGAGAGGCTCGGTTTGCCAGAGAGATTGCAATGTTATCTAGAGTTCAACACAAAAATCTAGTTAAGGTTGTTATCCCAGAAACATGAATCTGGGAAATACACAGATAGAGCTATTAAATTAAGTGATACTTAAGTTATGTTTATATTTCTCACAAAACCTTTTGTTTGTTTGATGACAGTTTATTGGGGCCTGCAAAGAACCTGTTATGGTTATAGTAACTGAACTTCTGTTAGGAGGAACTTTGCGCAAGTATCTATGGAGTATCCGGCCGAAGTGCTTGGACATGCATGTGGCAGTTGGATTTGCTCTTGATATTGCCCGGGCAATGGAATGCTTACACTCCCATGGGATCATTCATCGTGACCTTAAACCTGGTATTCATTCTTATGAGGTTGTTGAAACTTATCAATTTGTTCATCTTAGAATTTGGACTAGGCCAAACTCCATCACAGAAGCTTAGCTCAGAGGTGAGGAGTGTACTCTCATTTATAAGTACTAGGCCTATCTCCATCACTAGTCGTACTCGTACCTCTAGTCAATGTGAGACTTATCACCCTCTCATGCCCAGAATTGGACATCTGGGGCGTGAAAAAACACAAACTTCATATTCATTGAAATGGCCATATCCCCATCATATGTACTGGTGGGTTAGGTCAATGCCCTTTTTCCTGTGAAGCTTGGAGAGATCAAGGCCAATTTTTTAATTTCAAATACAACAAGGGTGGCCCAACAATTGATTAAGGATTGACTGTAATACTGTATAAGAATTTGGGATAGGTTTGACTCTACCCCAAAAGTTAGCTCAAAGATAAGGATTCCCTGTCATTTATAAGTACTTCATTAGTCATATCTCTTGTATGCGAAACTTAACCGTTGAGTTTTAGCTGGTAACTCACAATGGAAAAGATCGAGACTTGGCTAGAATTTTGTATCTTGCATGCATGTTTAATTGCTCAGGGATGTTTGTCTTTGGTTAGAGCCTTTAAGTAAAATGAAAAAAATGGTGTTTTCTTGGTGGTAACTGTTTTTTTTAAAGAATCAGCTTTTGTGATTTCTTTTTATGTATGTTATGTAGTTTCTATTAGAAATAATAGTATAAAACCATTCATGTGGCCCCTACCCAATAGCTTAAGCTTTTGGGATAGTTGGTTCTTTGACATGAACTCAGAGCCTCTATGACCAAACAGTTTAGAGTTCGATCCTTGCCGCCCTCAATTCTTCTATAAAAAATGAGTTAAAGCACATGGTAGGTGGACATGTGCATTCTCCACGCTTCAAGCCCAAACGGGCAAGCTCAAACAGACTCTTGCATGAGGGAGCGTGTTAGAAATAATAATATAAAACCATTCATGTGGCCCTTACCCAGTAGCTTAAGCTTTTGGGATAATTGGTTCATGACAGTTTCAAGCCTAGGACTGACAAATATCTGAAAATATAACATTGCTGACATTTGGACATTGTTCCTAATTTACCAGTGCATACGTTTTGGTTAGCAACTCAGGCAATTTATGCACATATAGAAAGCTATGCTATGAATATGGTCTTCCATTATATACCTTCCTTCATTCCCTTCTATGCTGTATTTCTAAGCTAGACATTCTACCCCATTAAGATGATAGAGAATATTTAGTAAGGATATCAAGCAATATCTACTGATAACTTGATAGGAATATCAAGCATTATCTATCTATCTGTTATACTCATAAAGGAACAAGTGTAGTTCTGATCATATGTTTCCTCTTTCTTTCCCAGATAATTTGATCTTAACAGCAGATCATAAAACTGTTAAACTTGCGGATTTTGGTCTTGCCAGAGAAGAGTCCTTAACAGAGATGATGACTGCTGAGACGGGGACATATCGTTGGATGGCGCCTGAAGTACTTCTTAACTGCTAAAAACGAAATTTCATCAATTTTCCAGTTGACTGGTTCATGCTAGGTAATTTATAATTTCTTTTGTGGTTTATGGCAGCTTTACAGCACTGTCACTCTAAGACATGGGGAGAAGAAGCATTACAACCATAAGGTGGATGCGTATAGCTTTGCAATTGTGTTGTGGGAGCTCATCCATAATAAGTTGCCCTTTGAAGGCATGTCTAATCTCCAGGCAGCATATGCAGCTGCTTTTAAGGTATACAACATTCTGTAGTGTGGTGCATACTGTAATGAATTATATGCATAGAGGTAAAAATACTTATATGATTTATGGCCACTAGCAAACAGTTTTCATCCCAGTAATAGAAACATCAGAAGTAGAACTGCAGAAGAGTGACAATGTACCAACTAAGTGTTGGTCCGAGTGGAAGAAACTCGGGTCTCTTAAGTCGGGTCTTCGATTCGATCCCTGGATCAGGGATCTGTGTATGAAAAAAATACTGTTGGGAGGGATCCCCACTTTGGTACCTGATTATACCTAGGAGTCGGGAGATTAGTCTCTCAGCTACTTGGTAAGAGATACTCTGGGAAACCAAACAAAAAAGAAGAGTTACAATGTTAGGAAAGGCTAACAATTTCTTGACACTTTTGAACATGTTTTTTAATAGTTTTTGTGTTACATCCTGGAAAAAATTTAACCCCTTAATTTGGTACATTCCGTTGAAACTTGAAAGTGCAGGAACCTTTCATTTTAAGTATGATAGAAGATTTGCTGGAAACTGCAATTTTGATCTAGATTGATTATCAACTACTCATGTATCTGATACTGCATAAACAACTGTACTCTGGACTCTGGAGTACATAGATTATGTCATTGGGCTAATTTACTTACCTAGATTTTATATTCTGATTTATCTAGATCATTATTTGACTACAATCATAATTATTGATGTGTGCAACCAAAAAAAATTGTAATCAAAAAATAATTTGATGTGTTAGTCTCTGAACGTGCTGCTGTTATTCTTGGAGATCAGTTAAGATTCATGATATAAATATCTACTTTTCTATTTCAGAATACAAGGCCTAGTTCTGAAGACCTCCCTGAGGATTTAGCTCTGATTGTGACTTCATGTTGGAAGGAGGATCCAAATGATCGCCCCAATTTTAGTCAAATCATACAGATGCTTCTTCAATATCTCACTACTATTTCACCATCCAAGCCAGTTGTTCCGATGCGAATGGCTATGTCTGAGAATGTTGTGATGTCACCAGAAACTCCAGGCACAAGTGCTTTAATGGCCAGAAGAGATTATGCCGGGGAATCTCCAAAAGGTTTTTTCTTCTGCTTTAACCAGTGTTACTGATTCCTCAAATGTTACCAATGTTACAAGCAGAATCTTGACAAGAAAACAATTATCATGTAAATCAGTTTTGCGCACCTTGCTTCCATGTTCTCAACAAGAGTAGCAACATGTTATTTTGACATACTTCTGACCAATATGTAAGGAGGCATAAAAGAAAAAGAAAAATTGGGGATAAGGTTGCTGTGATGTGATGTTGTATTTAATTAGGTTCATCCAAAGGCCTTCACCTCCTGTTTAAATGTATGGAATGGCATGGATAATAAGAGAAATTTGGGGAAGTTTATCTTTGTGTTCACTACTTGGTGTGTTACTGATTCCATTGCAGTTATGATGTGAACTTCCAAGAACAGATATTATAGCGACCTCAAGAGTTGCAGTGAAACATTGGTTTGATCAGAAATTTATTTTTCTTTCTATATCATATGGTTCATTACACCACTGGACCTTATAACACATAATCCAAGTCATCAAAACCATCACTTCAACTGTCACAAATGCAATGTTTGACAAATAAAAAAAGAAAAAACTGTCACAAACACAAAGGGTTACTAACAACAGCCCAGTGGATAACCATTCAACAATATAATTAATTAAATTAACTCATCTTAAAAAGTAATTACAAAATCTATAGTGTGTGTGTTATAGTGCTTTGAATGTTGCATATGGTTGCAAGTTTGCTGCACAAATAATACGCACATAGTAGGAGCAAGAGATTAAAGAACACGGAGAAGCGGTTTATCAGAAATTTATCAAATATGAAATATCTCTATATAGAACTTATGGTCCTACAAAAATCAGAGATTTTTTGCTTATTTCTATCTGGTATGTTTCTATAAACAATTATGAGTTTAATGGAAATACTCCGTAAGTGTAAACTTTTTTTACACAGACGCCTAATTGAATTCCGCCACATCATAGAATATATCTTTGTTTTAATTAGAATTTAAAATGATATTTACTATTCCTCTTACGTGGCATGTTGTGATTGATTGTCAGTGTAAAACTGTTTTACACTGACGGTGCATATCCATTAAACTCAACAATTATTACACTATTCACTTTATTTTATTTGAAAATTTGATGTAGATGTAAAGAAAGTAGTTTTACAGAAGCAGGTAGGATTTCACTCTTCTCATGGTATTCAGACTAAATGAGTCATTTCCTTGATTTAGTTCTCATTGGAACTTCAATTCTCAATTTTGTAATAAAAAGAAATTATCTATCAATAAATTTTCCTCTTCTCAGTGAATGTTTATTTCAATATAATTCCAAGCTTTCCATTTTCACACTTTTTTTTTAATTTCTTCTTTCAATGACAGAAGCTTGTTCCCCTCAGTCCCTCACCATCTGAATGAAACTGAGAGCAGCAACCCACATTCCATTTCAAATAAAATATAAAAAACAAAGCAAATTGATTGTCCAAAGCACTAAAAATAATCATTCAACAATATCATCAAACTAAGTCAATTTGAGAAATAATTACACAATCTTTCATCTTATTTATTCTTGTATGAAATGACAACAATTTCAGAAAAGCAAAATTGAACATAAATTAAGAACTTAATTAATTACTCCCCATAAGGTGAAAACAAGCTTTCAACATATCCTATGGCATAAAACCAAAGTACATCTGTCATTCTAATTCTCTCAGCTCTATTATCTATGGTATTATGAAGTACTATGTTATGAACGTCAAAAGCCAATATTAGTGTATCACCATTGTAAAAGCACAGTGGAAATAATGAATAACTGACACAGACATCATTATAAAAGGGATCTTGAAAATCTATAGATATATATATATATATATGTGAAAAGAATGTTTTCTTCTAGAAACCTATGTCACATGGCACCCCCAAAATCATTCATTTTCCCTCCAAGAAAAAAAAAATTCTATTTACTTTTTTTGTCACAACATACTATTACGAGTCATAACTCACCTTAATTATTGTGGTCTAAGTTAATTCCAATTTTAATTTTCAGTTTTCTTTTATAATCATATTTTTTATACCATTCCAAAAAAAATGCCTAACACTCATTGAATTAAATAATCTGGAAAAAAAATTGTACATAATAAATGGATTTTGTTATTATGTAAAAAGAGATATTAACAAAAAAAAAAAGGATTGAAACCCAGATACAAAATTACTACAACAAAGCTTTTAAAATAATAATTACATAATGTTTTAAAATTATAAATAAATAATGCAAAATTATAAATTAAATTTAAAACTATACATTTAACAATTGGTGGCTTCTAGGATGAAAGATAGTGATAGGTCTTTTACAAATGAAAGAGCTAAATTACCTGCTACAGCAGATGGTAGTGACTTGTTGAGAAAAAAATAAAAAAAGAATGTTACAAAAAGGCCCTCCTCCCTCCACCCTCTCCTCCCATGCTCCTCCTCTCTCAACCCCCTTGTATATCCACCATTTGCCCCTTCCCCTCCACCTATCTCTCTTCCCCCACCTGCGCTCCCACTCACCTCCTCTCTTCATTGATCTCTTTCTCCTCTGCATTTAGCTTGCCACATCCAAAGTTTCAAACAATGATGCCTTTTAATTTTTATTACAGGGAAAACAACGAAATGAGAAAGGACTAATCAATATAAATAATTTGGACAGAGAAGAACTCTAAATAGTGGCTAAAACCATGATATTGATGTCATTGCACATTTCATTTTCATAATATTAAGCATTTCGTTAATGGAAGGGATGAAGGCTAAACATAAAATTGATGCTTGTGTATCAAAATGAAATCATATATTTTCTTTTATGATTTGTTTAAACATGAAATTGATTTAATTTTATAGAAATTAACGTTTTTAAATTTATGGCTTTTATCCAAAAAGCTTCGAGGATGTTGACCTGTTGTGACGCTGTGACAATGGTTCTATAAGTGTTGAGTTAGTTTGGGTAAATTGATAAAGAAGAGGATAAATTGGTCAAAAAGAAAATAGCATTAATGATATAATTAGTATTTTGAATTAATTTAATAATAAATTTATGGTCTTTCATGGTAAACAACCCAACCACACTTTCATGCTAGTCACCACCTTAACAATTATGAAATTTTTTTCTGAACGTAACAATTTTATGAAATTAAGGATTTGAACATATTAATTGAATAATGTTGCAAAAAAAAAACCGATATTTTGTTTTCTGATAGAGCAAAAAAAAACCGATATATTAGGAGAAGTGGAATACAATTACCAAAGAAAAGATAAATTGTAATACAATTATATTAAAAAAAATTATTCAAAATTAATTTTTTTTTGCAATTTTAAAAAATCATTATTAAGTTTCTCCACACTCATTATTATGTTTCTCTGATCACTACCTAAGTTAGAATATTTTTTCCTATTTAAAATAACCATTAATGCTTTTTTTTGAAACTAAATAACCATTAATGCTAAAATTGATTGAATAACTTTTAAAATAATGTTTTAAAATTTTGAATAAATAATGCAAAATTAGAAATTAAATTTTAATTATACATTTAATAAATATATGAATAAATAACTACAAGATTTGTTTTTACAAATATTACCGAAAAAATGTATTAAAATAATAATTAAATAATTAAAAAACACATATATTAATGAAGAAATATATTGTCATTCAAATTTCGTTTTTTATTTTATTTTAAAATACGACTATATTAAAAAGCCATTCAAATTTCAAATATTTTCCTATTTTAAACAACCATTATTAAGTTTCTCCAGAATCATTATTAAGCTTTATCAATCACTACCTAAATTTCAATGTTTTCCTATTTTAAACAAACATTAAGGCTAAATTTGATTGATACTCTTCAATTTTTTTCATTAACGTGGAATCCTCTTGATTAAACTCTTGCGTTATAATATATTCAAAATCCTAATTCTTTTTTTTTTTTGAAAGGAAAGTCCTAACTCTAGCACAAATATACATATGCTCTCCCGTTCATTATACGAAATACTATATATTCATTAGAAAATTATAATCAAATCAGTACATTTATTATACAGTGATTTCAAAGAAAAAAGTAATCAACACATTTATTATACGTTATTATATTTTTCCATTCCATTCAAAAAAAAAAAGTAAAACCCCATGGTAGAGTGTTTTTTCATTGCAAAACATCAATTTTTTCTTTCAACCTGTCATTAATCACTAATACTATTTAATTCAAAATAAAAAATTAGAAATTAATTTCCAGGTTCCAATAATATTCAATTTTTTTAATTCAATTTTTTTTTCTATTTCATAAATATTTTACTTTAAATGACATATTAATATTCAATTCTTTTATCATTGAAAAATTAATTCTAAAATTTCCTCCAACTATTTCATAAAAAATATGAAACTCGAAATTAATGATTAATGATAAAAATATCTAATCTTTGTTATTTTTTTCAAATTAAAAATATTATGACATAAATTAAGTAATTGATATTTTAAATATTTAGGGTATTGAAATATTTAAATTTTAAATCCGAAATTAATATTGGGGTTCCCTCCTATAATTTCAAAAATTATGAAATGTTTAAAATCAATTTAAACACTATAAAAGGAAAGTTATTAATTAAATAATTCTTAATTTAAATTTCATAATTATTAATTAATTTTATACATAAATAAAATTCTTTTTTTTTGTTACAGGGAGGGGCCTATCCCCTGAATAAATAAAATTCTAAAATTATGCAATTATGATAATCCGAAATTAATATTGGGGTTCCCTCCTATAATTTCAAAAATTATGAAATGTTTAAAATCAATTTAAACACTATAAAAGGAAAGTTATTAATTAAATAATTCTTAATTTAAATTTCACAATTATTAATTAATTTTATACATAAATAAAATTCTTTTTTTTTGTTACAGGGAGGGGCTAGCCCCTTAATAAATAAAATTCTAAAATTATGCAATTATGATAATCAGAGAGCAATTACGATCATATTGCATTATACCTATATAATTAATATATTTAGTGAATTTCAAATTTGAAATGAATACTTGAAATATAAGTAAATCTTTATAATTATCGATATATAAGGTATGTTTCTCTCATATGCCAGAAACGTTTCTCCTTAATTAAGGTGTGTCTCTCTCTTTTTTCATCTTTTTTACCTTACCCTTTAATCATTCTTTTTTTCATTTCTCTCATTCATTATCAGATCAAGGTTTCCTCTCATTTATTAGATGTTTTACCCTAAGACTACAATCTCCTTCAAATCTTCGAGGTTTTTCTTTTTCTCGCGATGAATATGAATCTTCACCCTGCAAGGATGAAACTTGACTCTTTTATTTTATTTTTTAAAATTCTCTTTAATATTGGTTTTCCAGTGTTGTGTAGACTTGAATCTCACGGTTTCTTCTTTCCTCTAGGTTCATATTATCATCATGAAGGTAACTCTATAGTTAAATTTTTCTGTTGTCTGTAATGTAGTCTCTTTTGTATTTAAGTTGCCTTTTGTCTCTGTCTTATTTGATATCCCAATTTTATTTTACTGGTCAATTGAAAATATAATTAAGGAAAACAAAAAAGAGACCTCTTTTATGCTAAAATTTGATTTGATGGTTTTATATTTCTTCAATCTCTTAATCGTATAGTAAGATGAGATGCTAATTTTTAAGATGCAAATTCAGGTGTTTCAATTTGGTTGATGTATTGGTGGTGTGTAAATATCCTGGAGACATTGAAAAGCAATCATCAAGATTGTCGAAAGCTACAGCATACAAAAGTGTAGAATGTTGTCGACAAAAAATAAAAGTGTAAAATCCTAAAACATGATATGGAAAATTAGTTAAATTTTTCACACCATCGTTTCTTCATTAGTAGCTTTTAGTTATTGTATTTTTATTAATTGGTTAGGCTACCTAAGATAAGGGTTTTGAAAAAAATATATCAAACCTTGATCATTAGAACAATGTTAAAAATTGAAAGCAAAATAAAAAAATTAACAATTTAAAAAAAAACATATTACTTTTAAGAAAGCTTATGAAAAAAATAAAATATATTTCTCAAAAATACTAATTAAAAAAATTATTCTCTTTTAAGAATAAATTATTAATCAGCTATAAGAGCGGTGGTGGCAACAATGGTGTGGCAGTGCTGAAGGGAAGTGATGGTGATAATGGCGGCGACGATGTCAAAGGGTGGTGGTTGTGGTGGTGGTAGAATGGTGGAGGTAGGGTGGTGGTGGTGGTGGTAGTGGCGATGGTGGGGGTAGTTGAGGCAATTTAAGAGGAGGGTGAATTTGGTTGTAGTGGTGGATGTGGCGATAATGGTGGCAGTGATGATAGTGTTGTAGGGCGGTTTGCGACAATTAGAGTGACAATGACGACAACGACGATGGTAGTTATGAAGGGCGGTGGCAGCGGCAATGGTGGGTGGTGGTAGTGGTAATGACGATGATAGTAGTGGAGGGTGTAGGAGGTGAAAAGTGTGGTCGTGAAATTGATTGTGGTGGTGGCGGTGGCAGTGTTGCAGAGTGGTGTCGATGAGAATGGATGGTGGTGATTATGGGAGTGGAGTTGGCGGTTGTTCATGTGGTGGTGGAGGTGGTGGTGGAGGTGGTGGAGAAACAGCGATGGCGATGACAATGATATCGATACCGGTTGTAGTGGCAATAGTGGAGAGTGGTGGTGGTGGCAAGTAGGTTATATGTCACAATATTATCATTCATCTATATGGTGGATTAAATAATTCATCATTTTAATGTATACGAGTAGATTGTTGGATAAGTCTATACAATACAATATTGGCACCAAACAATGGATAAACTCATAATGTATTGTATAAGTTTATACCATCATACTTAATACGACATACTAAACGAGTCTTTATTAAAAAGATTTTAAATGTAAATATCTTATGTAAAATAATCATCCAAATGATTTTTCTCGATTTACATTGACATCTTATTTTAGAGGAAATATTAATATATAAAATCCATAAAAAATAACTTTAAATATATATTTCTAACAAATTGTTTGAATAAATAAATACTTTTGGTTAGGTTTGGATCGGTTCGATTTTGAACATGGGAACTGAAAACCAAACCGATCAATTACAAAATATCGGTTTTTTTTTGTTTTAGTTTTTTTAGTTTTTTGATCGGCTTGAGCAGTTTTAATTGGTTTGGTTCGGTTATAAACACTCCTATTTCATGATCCTATTATTTACCCATTCTCCCATTTTGATTCACCATTATATATTGTTTCACCCCCTTTTTAAATCATGAAGGGGAAAGGCAAAAATCCTTCAATTTATCTGCTTGGATTGATAAAATTGAATTCTCCTCCGTCGTCCCTGGTAGGTGGTGGTTACCAAAGGTATGATCGAAGAGCCGACAAAAAAAAAAGGGAATAAGTTCAAAATTAAAAGTAATAGTCACATGAGACTTTATTCAAAAATAAGAAAAGTCTTTGGATCTAAATAATTTTCTTAAATTATCTATTTTTTGGTTTATTTAAATCTGGTGATTCTTTCCTATGATTTGATTTGAGTTTTATTAGAAGTGGGTTTTCATTTTGTTGTTACATATTGATTTCTCTTCGAAATTAACATTTTGAATCAATATATATATATATATTATTAGTATTGTTATTGTTATTATAAATAGAAACATTTATATGAAAAATAATCAATCAAATATTAATAATTAAATATGTATTAAAAAATAAAAAATACTGATTTAATGTATATACAAAAATATGTGTGAACTTAAGTACGTCTTATAATTTAAAATATTTAAATTTTATTCATATTTAAATAATTAAAAATTTATAGGTACAAAATTATGGTAGATTAATACACAATTATCACTATTAAGAACATATAATTGAAGCAATTGTTAAAATATATTTACTAAAAAGATACAAAACATAATACTACACGAAATTTAAATTATAAATAACAAAAGTAACTCGTGCACGGCACGGGTAATTCCGCTAGTTAATCTTCAACAACTGAGTCCAAGACTTCTCAACTCCAAACTCCTTCATCTGCCAAATAACATAATCATCAGTTCTTTTCTGATGGGTTCTGCTCCAACAAGGAGATAAGCAAAGAGAGTCCATCAAAACTCCAACAAAAGGAAATTCATCATTACCAAATCCGGGAGGCAGCGAAAATTGGGTGAACACTTCAGTCCCCAGATCAAACGAAAGAATAACTGGTTGCCCGGTTGGTTTGTCAAAAGCCAACCAGTTAAGAGTGCTCCTCAAATTCACTCCATGCTTCTGATCCCAACAATGGATGAAAATATCCACAGGTAAATTTTGAACGTCCCTCCAAATATTACAACCTAAGGTGAAAACTCTGGTAAGTCTATTTCCTATTGTATAATAATCCCAATCAAACACCACAACCTTGAAAGTATCAGTTGAGTTATCATAACCAAAGTTGGTATTGACAATGGCGCCCTTAGGATGAAAAAACCCTAGTATTTCAGTTATTGACATGGTCGCCGGGTTCCAGAAACGAAGCTAGTGCTCTCGAGAACGTGTTGAATGATCATGCAAGCATATCAGTCCATTGCATGAACCAACAACCCTGCTGGGGCAGATCAACGAATCATACTTCAACGGCCAGTAGCGGGGATCATCAGGAAGTGTGATCAATGAGTTATCAACTAAACGACTTATCGGGAATGGTGCGGAGACCTTGGAATTGCGGCTCTTTAACAAGAGGTGCGGATTCCGTGATGCCGATCTCCGAAGGTGCAACTTGATGAAGGCGGCATTGGAGAGGATGAGGGTATTCCAGAACTTGCACACGCACCTGAATCGCATGAGTGTTAGGAAATCGCCATAGAGAAATAGAAAACGGTGACACAATCACAACACAAGGATTTAACGTGGAAACTCCAAATTCAGAGAAAAACCACGGACGTTGTCTAAACCGACAACCAGAGAATAAACACTATGTGAAAATTATTACAACACACGGACATTTCTCTCAACCACCCCACTAACACCCAATACACACACTCATACTGTCCAAAGCTATTATCTGAACAATATCTCACAACACTTTAAGATAAGAAAAACAACAGATAATAGCTTAAAGCATGAGAAGCTACATTTTGCTGAATTTGCTCTTCAGTATGGAATTCAATTGCTGGGATTATTTCCCTTCAGCCTTGCACTCCTATTTATAGGTGCAATGCAAGCATTAATTATCCCAATTCTCCAATTTCAACAAATGCAGTCTCGTTCCTTTACTTTCATGCCACTTTGTTTTCAACCTCTTTGACTTTTAATGGCATGACATTAACATTGGGTGGGTGGTGGTTAAAATAGTACATTTGACTAACAATCTCCCACTTGAAGATTGACTTCAGTCGGTCTTCACACATCAATCATGCAGCAACAATGTATGACAATCTCCCACTTAAAGACACGTCTTGTATACTTACAAGTGTTTTCCATCTTCTCAGTTCCATGCCACTCAAGCTCAAGTGAGTCAACACCATATCACATTGCGCTCCCACTCAACATGCATCTTCCGCTTCCATTGAGTTCATCGACAATCATTGTCTATACCGGCAATCATATGTTTCATTGTCTACTCCGACAATCATAGTTCTCATTGCCTATACCGGCAAAGAAAACTATCATACTCCACCATAATGAGTACACTTCACTTGGAATTAAACCATCCCAAGAATTTTACTTCACTTGGAATTAAACCATTCCAAGAATTATCTTCACTTGGAACTAAACCATTCCAAGAATTTACACATGCCGAAACCTTGCTGAAAATTTATGGTGCAACTTCCATGTTGGCTTTCTCCGGAAGTTCATCAGTCATCGACATAACCACGTACCTTGCATCAACGCCAACCAATGCCCGCACACTATCACCACACACCTTGCATCCATGTCAGCCAATGCCCATGTGCTATCACCACACATCTTGCATTAATGCCAACCAATGCTTGTGTGTCACCTGGACAGTTACATGTCCACCTTGTGTAGTCCTGATTGCATCGACCATCCATGACTTGCAACAAGTCAAAATACAATCTCTCTATCACAGCACTACCACATACCAACTGAAAACCGTGCACCGGGTAGGTTTCTAAGAGAACCTTCCAAAACAGCACTTTCACAGTATCATTGTGGCTCCAAGCGGAAGCTATCCTCAAAGCCGTCACCATGGTCGAACCATCGGCTTTGATACCAGTTGTTAGGACATCGCCATAGAGAAATAAAAACAGTGACACAATCACAACACAAGGATTTAACGTGGAAACTCCAAATTCGGAGAAAAACCACGGATGTTGTCTAAACCGACAACCAGAGAATAAACACTATGTGAAAATTATTACAACACACAGACATTTCTCTCAACCACCCCACTAACACCCAATACACACACTCATACTGTCCAAAGCTATTATCTGAACAATATCTCACAACACTCTAAGATAAGAATATAAGAAAAACAACAGATAATAACTTAAAGCATGAGAAGCTACATTTTGCTGAATTTGCTCTTCAGTATGGGATTCAATTGCTGGGATTATTTTCCTTCAGCCTTGCACTCCTATTTATAGGTGCAATGCAAGCATTAATTCTCCCAATGCTAGCTACCAACAGCTTCTCCAATTTCAACAAATGCAGCATCGTTCCTTTACTTTCATGCCACTTTGTTTTCAACCTCTTTGAATTTTAATGACATGACATTAACATTGGGTAGGTGGTGGTTAAAATAGTACATTTGACTAACAATGAGGTCTTTCACTGGAAGGCATGATAAGATTTCCACAATGAGCTCTTTAGGGAGGTATTGCGGCAGATTAAGGCGAAGAGGGATGTTCATCATGAGTGCAGTGAAGACGTTCTTTTTTGGTACAGCACTGAAGGCGTTGAGAAGGTTGAAAATTGAAGCCTAATATGAGATAAATAACTGAATTAGGATTTAATTTTTTGTCTTGATCAAGGTATCCCCACAACCGACAGTCGTGAGTCTAATCTCTTACCTCATGGTCAGCGCACTAAGCAGTATGAGCTGACTTAAAAGGATGACAAAATAATAAGAGAACGACATATTACTATATTAGCACTACACCAGAAAAGGGCTTTTACAGCGCCCCTTTTACAGCGGTTTAGGTGGCAGCCGCTGTAACAACACAAACACGGAGCGGTTGATGGGCTATTACAGCGTTTTATTAAACTAACCGCTGTAAAAGCATTACCTTTTAACAGCGGTTCTCTTAGAAGGCGCTGTAAACACAAAAACACGGAGCGGTAATAGGCTTTATAGCGGTTTATATACTGACCGCTGTAAAAAATAGGTTCCACTATTTACAGGATAAGATGCATCAAATATCATGAATGGATTTGCATGTAGTTATAGGAATAGTCAGGAATTAAGGATCTATATGAAGTTTGATTTTAATTGAATAGCTATAACACTTGCGCCTGCATATAGTTCAGAAGGTTTAATCCAATATCAAGTTTATAGCTAACAGTGTTTGTTGCTGCACCTGTCATCAGCTTTGCAGTGGAGTGGATGAGCATGCAGTTGGCACCAGTGTAGAACTAGTTTTTGCTCCAATAGATGCGTCTTTCTCTGATGATGCACCCATTTTACCTTCCGGTTTTCGTATTGTACCTCTTGATTCTGGCACGGCAAGTCTTTAGCTTGACACATGATTTGATTGTGTTGTTTTTGAAATTTGCTTGCTTGCTTTAATTTTCCCTTTTTCTTTCAGTTAGGATTCTGATTTCTGTCTTATATAAGATGCAGGATGCTGCTAGTCCAAACCGGACACTTGATCTTGCCTCATCACTTGAGGTTGGAACCACAGCAAACAAAGCTGCTGGTGCCAAATACAAACAAAAAAAAACAAATTACAGCGGTTCCGTGGTGGAACCGCTGTAATATATATTATCAAATACAGCGGTTACCGGCTGAAACCGCTGTAAAAGAAGACTCAATTACAGCGGTTATTCTAGAGAACAGCTGTTGTAGGTCTGTATTTACAGCGGTTTTATTAAATCAACCGCTGTAAATAATGCATCTTTTACAGCGGTTAGAACCGCTGTTAAGGCTTTTACAGCGGCGAGATCTACAGCGGTTCTGGACCGCTGAAAACCGCTGTAAAAGGCCAAAAAAAACCGCTGTAAAAGCCACTTTTTGGTGTAGAGGCATGGTATTGATAATATGTTTAAAATCGTGTAAATGTTGTTATAATTTAAAAATATTATCTAAACAGAATTTAAATATTAATAATATATATTTCCTCAATTATAATTAACAATTTATTATTTTAGAAATATTATTTAAAAATAAATTAATAATTAAGATTATCTTTAACTAATTTTAAATCACCCTAGGAATAAAAATTTGAGTTAAATGATTTAAGTTGGTGGACCAATATATTTAAGATAAATCATAAAATATGAAATTACTAACCTTATCTTAAATATTATTTTTTGAAACACTTATCTTAAATATTATTAGTCTATATAGTGATTTTTTTATAAATAAAGAAATATAGAAACTTTATATAATTCATCTCCAAAAGATCAAAACATTTCATATAATTCAACATAACCAAACTAGAACCAACATTTCCAAAATAAACATAAATAGACGCAAAATATCAAACCCATAAATAAATTAATTAGGTCTTAGGTGTAATTGAAAAACTTAAATCTAATGAACGCGAGCCTCTATTCTAAATCCAGGGGCGGAGCCACTTGGGTCCAGGGAGTCACCCCTGTTTTTGCACTTCTTTTACTAGTATGTGTGAGACCAGCTCTTGTTAATAAAATTGAAAACTATCTAATAACTTTCCTTTGTTCTATCTCCGCTACTACGGCCATCTTCTCCCTTTTTCAACCAACGAATCTTTCTTTAGGTTTTGTTAAGGTGTCATTATTTTAGTATATCTCTTGGGTTCTTGTTCAAATATTATTATAAGATTTTTTCAATTTGAGACTTGGGTTATTAGCCCTTCTCTTTCCTCAATGCCCTCAAGGCCTTACGGCCTGGTGTTGTTTCATCTTTTTTTTTTTTGAACTCTGTTTCATCCTTATTCTTTAAGAAAGATTAGTAAACTATTAATTATTTAACTAGAGATAAGAACATGATGAAAAATAAAGCAGTCCTTGTTTTGTTTCAATTTTTATGTTATTTTATTTTATAAAAATTACTCTTTTATTTAAAAAATGGTTTAAAGATTAGTTTTCTAATTATTCAGAGGGTTTTAATTTTCCTAAATAAATTGATGGCGACTTCATACGCTTTATTTGTATTTACTTTATGAGTTTTTTATCGTTTCATCTTGACCCTATTGCGACACTGAGTATATGATACTTTTTAAAATTATTAATAGTAATTTGGTTTACTATAATTAGATAGCATTATTATTAGTTTTTGTTTGACTTGTTAGTGAATTTACTTGTTGAATAAATGTGGCTCAAATTATTTCTTCAGTGAGGGCTACAAATTTAGAGAGTCATGTAGTCTTTGATTTTCTTTTAATATTGCCAAACTTACTAGGAAGTATGGGTAAGTGGTTTCTTTTATACTCACATATATTTTTTGTTGTTTGGGAGAAGATGCTAGAAAGAAAATTGTTAACTCATTTTTAAAAGGAAAGAGAATATAAATACAACATTTGTTTGATGAACACTAACTTCAAATTAGATATTAATGTTAAAAATGTTGTTGCATATACTATATATGTGGGAATTTAGATTTTTTTAAGCTACAAGTCATTTATTCTTGGTCACCCCACAATTATATTCTAGCTCCACCCTGGCTAATGGTAAAAAAAAATTGTTTTCAATAGCATTTGAGCTGGTTCCAATCAGGTATCCAATTATTAAACTTTATTGGACAAAAGCATTGGTTGCTAAAGATAGTTGAATGTCGTGGATATGGAGATTTCTTTGTGGGATTGAATGCTTAGTTCTTTCGGTATTGGCAATGATCGTTTCAGCGCTAATGTTTCATAAGCTAACAATGTTCTAGTTCAGGATGCGGCGAATAGATCTCGTTGATACCTGTTTTCTTTGAGCTTCTCAATTAACCATCTTCTTGTGGCTCGGACCCTTTATGATGGCGCAAGCGCCTTTTAGTACCAATGCTCAACACAATCACTTATGCCTATTTGTCGTTGGAACTTCCTTTTGGTTGAAGTGCACCAAAGTATACTCTTAATCTCATGATGCTTTTGCATTGAACCCATAACGAGCTTCCTCCTTTTCTGGCACATGACGCTCAAAACCCATGAGTTTTCCTCTTTTTTCGATTTGCCCTTCGGCGTCATCCATTTCGGCAAAAAAGAATTTTGCCACAAACAACTGCGTGTTACACCCAGAAATGAGTTATCTTACAATTCTAGTGATTTTGGAGTGATGAAGATGGGTAATGATGATATGCCTAAGGTAATTGGTATTGGTGATGCTTGTTTGCAGACAACATGAGAATGTTGTTGTTGCTTAGAGGAGTCAAACATGTTCCAGTTGTCCGCTTTATTTTGATCTCTCTGCATATGATCGATGATGGTGGGTATGATAATCACTTTAGTTCTTGAAAATGGAAACTCACCAGAAGTAACTTGGTTGTGGCTATAGAGGAGAAAATTATTAACTATATTGGACAAAAAGAATTGGTTACTAATGATAGCGTGAATGCCATGGATATCGAGTCTTCTTTGTGGCATTGATGCGAGTCTAAATTGCATGATAATTGTCTTGTTTTAATTATCATCGAATGTTTCTACCCACTATGATTTATATGGATATAATTAAAACCGTTCACGGTGTTATGCCTATTTGTCCACCTACTAATTCCTTAATCAAGTGTCCTTCTAGTTAATTAGTGATAGTTAATCCCTTAATACGTAATCTTAATTAACTAGAGATTAAGTTGATTTCAGGCAATTACAAATAATTTGTTACCCTTATTCCTAAGGTGTAAATACCCTTATTCAATTCCTCTCAAAATTCCTAAATTTTACTAATTTCCCAATCGAATATAGAATATCATTTTTTTTTTGAAAATATAAAATAGCAAAATTGATCTATATCCAATTAGATTCAAACAAAGCAAGAGAGAAATTCATGAGCATAAATAAATATCCATATAATAACCAAAATGTATCAAAACGTAGGTAGAGAGAAAAACTTCATCTATCGCCAACACAAAAGAGGTTTAACTCCTCATGATCATCATGGAAACCAACACAATTCTAGAGTAATAGTTCACAAACATGCAAAAGAAACCTGAAAAAGTTCCCTAATTTCAGCCTTGGTTTAAATTGTGTTTTCCTTTTATGTACTTAATGTTTATATGGAATGATCGCCCATATCAATAATGTTAATTTAATCTTAACTAGGGGAAGTTAATCACAAAATCAATAAAAGTGAATGAGTGTAAGAAATTAATAATAAATTGCTCCTACCAAGATGTTCTATTTGTTCTTGTTTTCTTCCAAACTTCTACGATTAAGTAGTGATATGTCTCTAGAACACCTATATGGCTTCATGTCTATTTTCACTGATCACCTTAAAATGACGGTTTGCTCTTAAATTAATGCAAACAGATAAGACAATTAACAATAACTTAATCGTGGGTTAATTAACATAAGAGGATCATAACAGTAATTAAGATAACATATATAATAAGCGAGGGGAGATGATCCAACATCATTGTAATCTCGAGGCCTTCTAATTCTTACTTAACTATCTTGTTTGCATGCTCACAACCTTATCAACAACTTTATAATTGATTTGCCTAAACTATGAATCAACCCACAAAAATAGTGATAAGGTACTTAGCTACAAAATATGCTCCAAATAACGCTTGGTAATAGGGCTTAGGATCCTTAATAACGCTTACATCTGAATTTATTTTTTATTTCCAAAATTGACATCCTAAACTTGGGGAACAAGGTCATCATAATGACAATCACTCGGTTTTCGAAGCACGACATACTATTCCACTAGGCTCGGAGTCAAGTTCGGTCAACTATGGGTCCACCCGAACCTCAGCCTCGTCCAATCGTTCAATACAGAAGCACAGGTTCGGAAACGTATGCACTTCCATTCCAATTCCAACATACACACTCATAGTGGAACTTCCCGCTCATTCACACACACTCTCGCTTTCATTGTTCTGCTTCTCTCTTCTTACCCTTCTTCAATTCAATGGCTAGGTGAGCTTTCAACACTGTAAAGTTTCCATTTTTGGTTTTCAAAGCTCTTCACTTTCTGAATAGCCCCTTTTTTTAATTGTGGGTTGTTCTTGTTGTAAATGTAGCTTTTTTCTGTTTTTGATTCCTGGGGTGGGGTTTTGGGTTTTCAGTTGTAGGGTGTGACATGGCTTTTCTTTTTTCCTTTCCATTTTGGTGCTGGTGATGACTTAAGATGGATATGGACTGTTTGTTTTGGCTTTTTTCTATGTTTGGAATGATAGATTGTGGGTATTGTGGCACCTACCATTTTTGGGGGTTTGTTGTTTTTGTGTATTAGGAAAGCTAGAAATTGGAGAGACACATGTGGAAATAGGCTGAGTAGGGTTCGGGGGTTTTGACCCGTCTGACAAAGTTTATTTTAGCTTATCTTATAGCGTAAACACTTATGTATGTTCGAGAGAGCCTAGGTAAATAGTTTACAACCTGCTTGAAAGCTATTTTGAACTTATTTTCACAAGTTGTTCAGATTAATTTATGAATATGTGTTTATGTTTACCTGTAATCTATTGTGAGTCTATTTCAATAAACTTTGCAAATTGGATTATGAATAAGCACTTATGAAATACACACCCTATATATACCATGAACCACAAACTAATGCAAAGCTAAAAGAAGAGGTTACGGTAATGAGATAAGTTGTTAAGGATACATTGAGATGAGAGGAGGTGCTGAGGAGGAAAAATATTCACTCTGAAAGTCTGAAGCTACTAGGCATTACAAGTTCTTAACCTAGCACTTCGTTTATGGAATAATGAACTTATAGAATATTTGTTGATTTTGTTCTACAGGAGTTGGCTTATTGACATAGGAGGATTTGCAAAGAAAGTAAAAAGCACTGCTTTATCTTCATCTGAACAGATCAAGGATTGCGGGGCATATCGCGA
Source organism: Lotus japonicus (assembly GCF_012489685.1). Taxonomy (NCBI): domain Eukaryota; kingdom Viridiplantae; phylum Streptophyta; class Magnoliopsida; order Fabales; family Fabaceae; genus Lotus; species Lotus japonicus. The sequence goes on along the minus strand of NC_080041.1, from coordinate 115,742,537 downwards.
ATGCCCGAACTGTAGTTATCATATAGATAATAGTGATGTATGTTGGAATTCAGCATTGCATTCATTTTCAGTTCTTAATAGCTTACTCAAACTCACACATGCACTGAAAACAGAAAAAGTTAGAGCAGAGTCCACTGTCCTTTTCCCTGCATTTGCTGCTTTTGGCATGCACAACTGATTCAAGTATTTAGTGTGTTCATGGAAAAGTTTGCAAACTTTGAAAAGTTTAGCATGTGTTTGAATGATTGTAGAATGTAGATGTTTCATTAACAACATTTCTTTGCGTCTGTAGGTTTCTATTGAGTGGCCTGGCTTTCCTGTTGGTGTAAAGTTTGATCCTTCTGATGCCGAACTCTTAGAACATTTAGCAGCAAAATGTGGTATTGGGAATGCAAAGCCACACATGTTTATCCAGGAGTTCATCCCAACACTGGAAGGAGATGAAGGTATTTGCTATACACATCCAGAAAATCTTCCAGGTGAGAATCCTGACCTTTTGCGGTCAAATATGTACATCTATAACACTTTCTGTTGTACTTAATTGATCAGTGTACCAACAAAAAGGCATAGAAAAGTACCACTTTGAAATGAAATTTTTTCCGTACAACTATAAAGCCTACTATGTTGTAAAGCAAACTCATTATTATATAGATGAGAATGTTATAATGGATTACAGGATTAGTGGTCACAACACCTAATGTAGGATTAGGAGGAGTTGCGATGGCACTAAAGAGAAAGCTAGGGTAGCACATATTTTAAAGAAGATAGTAGAGTCTCGTTTAACTGGTATGGGTGTGGATGGAGAAGACCTGACAAAATAGTTAAGAAGATATAAAAAAGGGAAAAGTAGGTGCTATAGAGCTCCCATTTTGCTCGAGGTCCAGGGAGGGATTGGACCCACTTTGTGGATCTAAGGTAGGAAGCCTTACCTTGCTTTTTTGCAAGAGGCTGATTCCATGACTCGAATGTGTGATTGCAAAGTTACATGACAGCAACCTTACTGTTGTACCGAGGCTCGCCCTCTAGTTAGGAGGATATACTAGAAGAAATTTAGTAAAATGTTTTTTTTAAACAAAATGTAGTCAAAGAGTTAGGCGTAGAGAGATCAAGATAAACTATAGGTCAAATAATGAAGAATGATTTGGATTTAAATGGACTATCATTATACATGATTTATGATAGAACATTATGACATCATTCCAACCATATAGCCTATCCCTCCTAGTGGAAAAATTATTTGGGGTTTTTGTTGTTTGACGTCAAACTTGACAAACATCTTTATTCAGCATATGATCTCTTGTGAAATAGGTCGTGAACATGAGCCATGAATGATCTATTGATGTAATATTAGTGTGTCCTCTGGATTCTGCAGTCTGCTCATTAGCACACTGATAGTGCTTGTTTGTTAAACTGATACTTGACGCAGAACTAGGACACAAAGCAGTCCATCATCCTATCAGTCAAAATTCATCAAACCTCAAATCAGCATCTTGCAGACATGATTGGCCTTAAAAGATGTATATTTTACCCCTTTAAATCCGAACCTAATCAAGATTCAGATGCTGTTAATCGATAGCAATCTTTAGAACAAACATCTCATGTTGTTACTCTTCTTGATGGGGATTGAGGGAAGGAAGGTTTTTATGATTGCCAAATAAATTTATTGGCTGCTATTGCATATTATATCTCACAATTAACTTTGTACAGGTTCTAACAATTGAATTTGTTCATTGACATCCAGCTCTAAATATCTGAATTGTGGCGTTTTTTCTGTAGGTGCTAAGAAAGATGGGAGCTATGTCCATTTCTTTAACAGAACAATTAATGCCTATACTACTGGTCAACGGAAGCGTCGAAGGATTCATTATGATGGTCTGACTGAAGACCATGTACGCTGGCATAAGACTGGTAAGACCAAAGCTGTTGTCGAAAATGGAGTACATAAGGGCTATAAGAAAATCATGGTTCTTTATATAAGATCTAATAAAGGGTCCAAGCCCTCTAAATCCAACTGGATAATGCATCAGTACCATCTAGGACCTGAAGAAGATGAGAAGGATGGTGAATATGTGGTTTCAAAAATATTTTATCAACAGCAAAAGCAGACTGACAAAAATGAGGAGAATCCAATGGCTGAAGATTCTGACATTATAACATCACGAACAAGTCCAAGGACTCCAAAACCAAATCCCCCCAATCCACCTCGCACAGGAAAATGTGTTGACTGTGATGATAATATTGATGAAGCTGCACTGTCATTTGCCCAGGTTGGTAGCTATACATGATGCTTTGAATATGATGATTAATTTCACTTTAAGGTCGATCATTGTTGAGAAGTCCCACATTGACTAGAGATATAGACATATAGCTGAAATAGTCTTTAAAGGTTGTAGAACATAATGAAAAAAAGGCCGTAGAACAACCCTCATCCATAAGCTTGCTCTGAGGTAGAGTCAACCCAAATTCTAAAATGGTATTAGTCTGTCATAGATCCGTTTATAGGAGGCCACCTATATATGGTCCACCACAAATGTTCATTCTCGCAGTTTCCACGCTCCAAATGTCTAGTCTTGGGCGTGAGGGGGTGTGTTGAGAAGTCCCACATTGACCAGAGATATTGTCAAAATAGTCCATATAATAAGTAGAACAACCCTTCTCCTATGCTAGTTTTTTCGGCCACAGTTAGGCCTAACCTGATTCTAAGAGTCAGCTAAACAATTCAATGGAAAAGAGAGGTCAAATCTAATGTTCTACTTGTAAACAAGCCATCATAGAAGCACTTTTGCTTGTCTTGGTTTTTTAAAGTATGTTCAAGCTCTATTGAGTAGTGAGTATAGAAGTGATGTAACAGTTTTACTAGTTATTCCTTATCTATGTTTGCATTATTTGATTCATCTCTAAAATTTAACTTTTATGAACTAGGATGTCAAATATATCCCTGGAGGATCGCACGCCCCACTATTTGACATTCAGGATCTGGACAATAGAGGCAATCCTGCATGGTTGGCTGGTGAATCACAGGCTCTGGAAGTTGCTGAGTTTGATGGCTTGGATGACATATTGTTGTGCAATGAGATTTTGGATTCTTCTGCTCTATTAAATGATGATTTTGGATTGGACTCCACCACTCTTAATGGCTTTTCTTCCTATGATAACATAATGGCTGGAAATGATAATGTGACTCGTGGAACTTCTGTCCTGGATACACTGGAATTGGATACTCCTCCAGATTTTGATCTTTCGGTGAGATCTGGTTACCCTTTCTCCAAATTTACGTAGAGTTTTCGGATTTACTGACATGCTCTGTGATTCTAAATTTTGCATGCAGAATTTGAACTTTGGTTCTCAAGATAGTATCCTTGGGTGGATGGACAGGTTATGAGGTGCTCTTTGAAGTAAGTTCTTTTTAATGCCATTGGCAATCCGAGAAGCGTTCCGTTCGATTGCTGGGGGGTGCACCCTTTCATTTCACATTCTTCAATTACATCTGGTTCATCATGAGATGTTGCAACTTGCAAGGAGAAATGATACTTTTGCAACTTTTGTCATATCATCAAGTTAACTAGTTAAGCCATAGCTACAGCTGCTGGAGTTTGATCTTTCTTCATTTAGGCGGCGGTATTTGTGTGAAAGTGGTTTTGATGGTGTATTTTATTTGCTGTATTGGTCTTGATGGTTATGTAAAAGCCATGGAAGTGGTAAATAGATCTTTGGGGTAAAATCCAAAATGATGTTGTAGGTTCTAAACTATATCTATTTGACATGTGAGTGGCTGTATGTGAATAATCTGACTTTAGATGGCATCGCATATGTTTTTTCAAAAAATTTAGTACTCCTGGAGAATGGGGTCTTCGGTACTACTTCTACTCACATTGCATCATTTCTCCATATACGGTTAGTTATCTATACTTTTTAATTATTTTAAGCTAAATTTTTTAAAAATCTTTACCTTTTACGCTAAGGGAGTACCCGTCTTCAGTAAAAGATACTCCATAGAGCGATGCTGGGTCGGTATCTTTAGGGGTATTTTTGGAATTTCTGGTGTGAGGAGGTTGTGCAAATAACAATTTGAGTGGGTTTTTTTTTCAAATATATGGTTGATGTTTTTTCAGCCGATATTTTTGGGTCCATAATGGATACAAGACTGGCCCAATAGCTAGAAACAATATCTAAATATATGGGTGTGTTAAAAGCAATGCCTCAACATGACACAGTAAGGCCTGTGTATTCAATTGATTACATGATGCTCCATTTCAGTGCTCCCTAGTCCCTATTATCCTATCCGTCATTCACATATGACACACTCTTAGATTATGAATAATTAGCTGTTGACACTTGACACTACTTTTCCACCCCACCTTGATAAATATGAAGAGAAATGAGTGATATGATATGTGGTATGACAGAAAATGCAGAGAGAGATAAAAAGAAAAATATATAAAAATAAGATGGAAGAGAAAGTGAGGTGTCTTAGCAAAATTTGTGAAGTTTTATGTTGTTGAAACCTAATTATCAATTACCACCATCGACAACAATAAAAACTTGTCACCACTGTTGTACATATACAAATACAACTCCTTATAAAATCACCATTATCCTACTTGACTAGCCAGATTATGAAACATGGCGATGTTGTACTTTGACTATCCTCAAAAGAAAATTATGTTGGTACTTTTGTTAGCGAAGGGTCTTGAATTGAACTCGTCAATTGAAGGAGATTTGATATTTATTTGCGAGAAGAAATTTCTAAGTGAAAAACGGACAATTTCTACACCCACAAGTCAATTGATAAGTCTTGCTAATGAATGCAAGTCTTGTTGATTAATTAAAAATGATTTGGTCAGTGTGTGTGTGTGTGACACTAAGAGAAGAAATAAATACAGTAGGACACGTTAAGTGTCAGCAAGCCTAGCTAATTCACGCGTCAACGAGCTTTCATGGCTTTCTATTTTTGCTACTTAATAATTATGCGTACCCATTTGAGACTTGTGACAGTAAATTACTATAGAAGAAAACCTACGAGTGAAGTTGAAAACAACCATTTTAACCTTTTTCTATTAAGACATATATGTGCTGAACCTTTAATTTGAATATGACAAGTTTTAACATGTGAAATCGGTCAGTTTCATTGAGGGAACTTAGTGGGTTTTTCATGATCGATGCAGAAACTTCAAAATCAAAAACGGAACACAATACACGACTTGATCCTATCCAACTATCATTAATTAGTGTGTGGGGGCACTTTTATTCATTTATGAATGCTGATAAATGATAATGGTCCACAACTCCACAAGCAGGATGATTGTTGTGGAATGAAAATCTGATTTCAAAGTCTTTGGAATCCACTTTGCCATAACAAGATAGGGAAAACGCTAGGTCAATAAGATTGGGAAAATCAGTATCTTGATTGTGTGTTTGTACAAATAACCTTTTTCTATCGGCTAATTGCAACGACGGTTACTCATACCTATTAACACTAATTCACGTCCTAATTTTGTGCAGTCCCCTACAAATTATGGGGTGTTCATGTCTCTCACAGTCTCACTCATATATAGTAAGTTTGGAAGACTGGTTTTTCTTATATATATCAAGTGGTATAAATCTTGTAACAACTATTCATAAATTTAAGGAGTGTTCATATTTCTAATTTTCACGTGTTTAAACTTAGATTTTGAGCTCATACTTAAAAATATTTTTATCATCATACCTAAACTTTTGTATTTGTCCATAATCTTATCCATGTGCAAAGTTGTTCCCTCATTTGGCTTCGATAAATGACTAACCACACTCATAAGGATTTTAAGAAGTATGAGAACATAGTTAGCATAGAAAAACTAAAGGAACTGAAACTGGGGCGGATCCAGACCGTATATATCACTATGACTAAACATAAAAGAAATTATAGACTAAAATATATTGAATTTTTTTTTTTCAAAAAAGAGAAATATTATAGATAAAACTATGAGAAAAAGTTTATCATGGAAATATAATAGTTTATAGTCCAAGGGTGATTAGATGACAACCACCCTCTGTCACAAAGTGATCTCCCCTGTATTGAGAGACATTTTTAAACAAAAAAACATGGTAAACAAAATGCTACGTCCTTAGATTCACTATAATCAATCTAATCATACAAATCAAACAAATTTAATAATCAATTATGAACTATGTAATGTATTAACACAGTCCAAAATTATATACAAGGTATCCACAAATAACAATAATTCATATTTACTTTTATTCTTGTCATCTCTATCTCTAACTTCATAACTATTACTATGTATTAAGAGTTACCACTAATAATATACAATTAAAAAAAACTAGTGTGGCTAAAGCCACACCTAGCCTTAACATGGATCCGCGCGTCCATCAACTGAAATCACATGAAGGCCAAACTAAAGTGACAAAAATGCAATTACTTCTTAAATTTATGTAGCACCTTCAAATGTTCCTTAACCTTATCCTTTATTTGTAATCTAACGCAATTATTTCTATACCCATAGGGTCAAAATCAAGGGACCCTATTAGTTGAGCATTGAAACGAGAAGATCATGGACTATTTTGGTTTTCATTATTTTTTGAAATAATTGACAAAAAGAGTAAATAAATTTTATTGTGAGCGACTTTAAATTTAAAGAAAATTTGGAAACAAATTAATTTAAATACCTGATTAATCATTTTTCATGTAATACATATAAATATAATAGTTTTGCAACAATTTATGAAAAGGAGATGAATCATGAAGAACCACATTTTTCATTTTATTATATATGAGGAGATTTTCTAACGCATTCAGATTAACTATATTGTAAGAACCACACATAGTTCTGAATCTCATCCCTTCATTTCATCATCACCTTAACTGGAAAAAAAAAGATATTATCTGACTAATTTTTTTCCAAAACTTAACGTGTGAAAGTGATGAGTATTGCATTTGTCATAACGTGGTAAGGAAACACGTTACCTTAAATATTAGGAAGTACTAAGTGATTTCAAACACCAATTGAGAAATTAATAGCACTATACAAGTATAATTGAACTTATCCTTTATTCCTTTTAAAGATATAAAAGGGAAACTCCGTGTTCTTGTTGTTTTTCTTATTTCTTATTAGGTTAAAAGTGTGAGAAAGGAAAAGAGACAAGCTTGGAAAACTTACTATTAGTGTATAGCAAAGATTTGCTTTATCTCCCCTTAAAAAAAAATATGATTTGCTATATCTCGTTCTTGTGACTTTATATAATTTTTTCAAAGAGTTATTTCTATGTAATTTTTTCTCGGTGGGGTAAACCATATTACCAATTATTTCGATTAAAAGTTAACTATTTATTTATCATTTGACCATTTAAAAAAGTTAAGGTTTGAATATAATTGCATATACTAGAGATTAATGTATGTAAAATAGTTCTCTTCGTATTAATTTTTACCATGTTTACACACATATGGATAGACACCACTAAATGAGTATGTATATACAATCATCAGTGACGGATTCAGAAATTTTAAGTTGTGGGATAAAACATGCATAACTTATAGCATTGAAGATATAATGTTTCTTTGATGTACATATTTTCCCTTGAGAAAAAATTCATGGTTAGATTTAAAACTAATATAACACCACACAGCTAATTTCATGTCATATTGAACATCACATTTGTTCTATTATACGAATAGAATTGATTTGATCACTTATATGTCTCATAAGCCTCAGGCCGGATTAGATAAATTGAAAAATAAAAAACTTCAATTCAGTCCACATTGTAGATAATATACATGCTTATGAGCTATAACTCATTTAATTTGAAGCCTCTTTTCTAGGCACATCATGGGGGCACAATTGTGATTTCAGAAAACAAATATGCAATATCTTAAGCCTCTTCGTTAGAGAAGTACTGGACCAGTGGCACTTTAAGAGGCAAACTTAAAAATGCTGGTTTTGTTTTAAACAACAGTCATGCCCCCCAATTAATGACTAATAAAAAGTTGCTTAGTGTACTAGAATGCCACATCATCCGTTTGACCAGTAAGCTTTTCTTTTTCCAAATTTAGATCCTAAACTTCTTAAGATTTGTATTTTCCCCCCAACTTTTTGTATATTTTGATTATTTTTAAATAGAAAACCTCTTAACTGAAACAACGTGATTTTGTATTTTGTTCAAATCTAATCCTAATCTTTTAACACTAATCCCTCTTCAATCCTCATCACCTTCAGGCTTCAACTTCATCTTCATCCCCTAAATATCTTTATTTGTCTATGGCCACAACAACACCACTTCGACAACACACGTGTTCGACTCGACCCTTTCTCAAATTACATGAATCCAATTCAAAGATTAATCACGCAATCACTTCCCATTCAGAACCAAGCTTTTCTGGTTTTGGGTAAAACGAGCACTGGTTCCAATAACAATTATCAAACCACCACCACCACCAATGGCAACGTGGTTCGAAAACACTGTTTGAAACTCAATTACAAAAATCCATATCAAAACCCAGATCGTGATGGGTCTGAGAATAAAACCCGTTTCGCACAGATCCCGTTTCGCCTTGCTCGATGGATGGAGATCCTGATCGCAGGGGAGGTCGTAAGCGGCAGTTTCAAACGTCGTAGGCGGTGATGGCAGTGACTGGAAAAGAAGAAGGGGAATAACCCCTTTGTGTGGATCTGGAGCGTGCGGGAACACCATGGCTTCAACCTCTCAGCTGGGTGCTTCAAGGGTTGCTATAGATTGGGGTTTCTGGGTTGATTTCGTTTTTTTATGGGATGCCTCCTTCAACCTCCAATTTCAGTTCTGACGGGGATCCTTGAAGAATCTCTACATGGGTTTGCTTCTCCTCTTACAAACGTAAAAAAGGTGGGAACTTTGCGAACCCATAAGAAGAAGCAGACAAGGAGTGTTTCAAATAGATGCAACTTGCAGAACAGGGAGTTGGGAGTGAAAGGAGAAAAAAGAAAAGCATGGGGCTGATGAGATTAGACTGGTGGTGGTGGTTCATGATGTTGATGGGGAATGGGGAGGGGTTCATCGATGAAGAAGATAAACAGATTAAATTTGTTTTACTTTATTTAATCTTCCCAAAGAATTTAAATAATGTTATCAAACAATTTGAATAATTAATATTTTTAAACATAAACATAAATTCATAATACAAATAGTTATAGTTGAGGGACCTGATTTCAAATTTCAAAAGTTACAATGACAAGGCAACCCACTTACACAAGGCATTCATTGATTGGGTAATAGAGAAACATCATTGTAACCCCCTCTTATCAAACAACATGTAAAAGTTTGCCTTTTAAGAAGTGTGGTAAAATTATGGGGGCATCTTGTACCAACATATACTAGTATTGAAACAATCTTAGAACTACCACAGGGGCGGACCCACTCACAGGCTAGGTGTGGCTTTAGCCACACCGGTTTTTTGTGTCTGAGTTCTTGAGGAAGATGGGTGTACCAAACTCCTCTCAAGGATACAACTTTTCTTCTTCTGCTTATTCATGGCAAGGGGTGCTCTGTGATGCCAATAAAGAGCATGTTGTTGACTTGGTACTTCCTGGTATGGGCCTTTCAGGTTCTATTCCTGATAACACCATAGGGAAACTCAGCAGGATTCAAAATTTGGATCTCAGCTGCAACATAATCACTGGTTTGCCTTCAGATTTCTAGAGTTTAACCTCTCTCAAGAGCCTCAACCTCTCTTCCAATCAGATTTCTGGTGCATTGACTAACAACATTGGGAACTTTGGGTTGCTACAAGACTTTGACTTATCCAGCAACAATTTCATTCACTCCCTGATGGTTTTGGTGCTGCATTTTTTAAGCTTAGGACCTTGAATCTTGCTGGGAATAATATCTATGGAAGGGGTTCAGATATTTATGGGTTGAAGTCCATTGTGAGTCTCAACATATCAGGCAATTCATTTCAGGGTTCTCTCATGGGGGTGTTCCTGGAAGTTTGTGAAGAGTCAGTTATGTAACAAAATGAGTGATCAATGGTTAAATGATCGTCTTGTAACTTTTATAGAAAGAGATGTTCTTGGAACAATTGACAATGATGTTATTTCACTGTTTTGTTTCTTTTGTTATATATCGTTGTAAGCCTAGTCCTTCTTGGACTATAATGTAAACTCTTCTATTTTCATGAGAAACTTTCTCTCATGGTTTTATCTATAATATTTCTCTTTTTCAATATATTTTAGTCTATAATTGCTTTTATGTTTAGCCTCACTGATATTTAAAGTCTGGATCCGCCCCTGCCCCACCAACATATGAATAGATCCCCTTGCGTACAACCCTAATGAGAGAAGAGAGAAAAGAAAAGAGGATATGAATATGAGTTATAAATGAATGATCAATTTCATGAGTATATATATTTTCAACTAATATACTAATATACTCTAGAACTCGTTGATACATCATATTGGACATTATATTAAATAATATATTATAAATATTCATTATTTGGTGGTATTGTATAACTTTCTCAATCAATTCTTGTATATTAAAATGATGAATTATTTAATCCAACATATAAATGATGGATAATACATGATAAAGTTGTGATGTATAAGTTACTTGAAAAAATATATTTTATCCACCAGCCTGTTGTGGGCGAGATTAAGACTTTATATGGACTTTTCGACCGAAAGATTATAAGGCCTAAGATTCCATTAGGGTTAGGTTTAGGGATCTCGACCTCCTACTATAAAAGGGGATGCCCAATCTTGTATGAGGGACTTTTGGACATTTATATATTCCACTTTTCGACCGAAAGATTATAAGGCCTAAGATTCCAGTAGGGTTAGGTTTAGGGATCTCGACCTCCTACTATAAAAGGGGATGCCCAATCTTGTATGAGGGACTTTTGGACATTTATATATTCGACGGTTAGGTTATTACAAAACCTTACCTCTATTAGGGTTATGGACCTACACTCCTCTCTATTATTATTCATTTTAGAACATTTACTGTCGCCCGTGTAGGTAAGGCAATGTTAGTGAGTGCAGGCGAAAAAGACATGCGAAAGATGAAAGGACAAGCAGCGACAAATAAATTTAGTGATGACAAAGCAAGAATTGAGTTGTAAATTTGTGGATGGGACGAGCCCTTAAGTTAACAAATGAGTTTGCTCATGAGACACTCAGATCCACCAATTTCTTTTAGGACGCTTCGAGCACCAGAGGTGGGGCGGTCGAATTAGGTGAACAAAGGAGCTTGGGCAAGAGACATACAAAGTGTCCTTTCAAGGGCGAGTAAAGGACACTAGCTTGTGATAGAGGCAAAATCTTAGAGATATTAGGGAGTGCCCGTTTGTGGGCGAGATTTAGACTTTGTATGAACTTTTGGACGGAAATATTATAAGGCTAAGAGTCCATTATGGTTAGGTTTAGGGATCTCAACCTCCTACTATAAAAGAGGATGCCCGATCTTGTAAGAGGTACTTTTGGACATGTATACATTCAACGGCTAGGTTATTACATGACCTTAACTCTGTCAGAGTTTTGGACTTACAATCATCTCTATTGTTCTTCATTCTAGAACATTTGGCATCGTCTATATAGGTAAGGCGATGTCAGTGAGTGCAAGCGATAAAGAATTATCGAAGATGAAAGGACAGGCAGTGACAAATAAATTTAGTGATGACAAAGTAAGAATTGGGCTGTGAATTTGTAGACTGGGCGAGCCCATAAGTTAACGAATGTGTTCGCTTAGGAGACAATCAGATCCACCAACTTCTTTAAGGACAGTTCGAGCACCGGAGGTGGGGCGATTGAATCAAGCGAACAAATGAAGCTCCATATGGCAGATTCAAGAGGAATACCCTTGTGCACTGGTCAAAACCGCCAGTCGAAGGGCGAAATTCATATCGAGTCTACTCCATGGTGATAAGCAACAATGGGATTCAATTTCATACTTCTAGTGCGGAGTCTTGCGGGCTCGTAGACTAGACGAGCCTCAAGCCAATATAGGGCATCGCCTAGAAATCTAAGTGATTTGGAACTTCCCCAATAGCGGGAGACAATGTCAACATTGGGCATTAAGTCACTCTTAGTCCTCATGCTTCGAGCATAGTAGGTGTGTGGTGAGAGGTGTCGATGGCTGAAGAACTTCCTGGAAGCCAACATGGGAGTTGCACCATAAAATTTCAGCAAGGTTTCGATATTTGAAAATTCTTGGAATGGTTTAGTTTCGAGTGAAGAAAATTCTTGGGGTGGTTTAATTCCAAGTGAAGTGTACTACTCTTTATGGTGGAGTATGATTGTCGGTATAGACAATGTAAGCGGAAGATGTGTAACTCTTACAATCAAGGTGAAGATTGTTGGGGTTGATTGTCAAGTCCCACATTGCCAAGTTTCTAAAATAAAGAGAGGTTAAAAATTAGCTATTGGAGAAGTCTCACATTGCTTAGTGTGGTGAAGCTAGGGGGAGACCAAGGCTATATATTGGACCTAGGTTCTTTGTTTTTAGATGTATTAGTTAGTAGCACTTTAAGCTTATGTCTGACTTAGTTTAAATATTTGCTTTGTGAAGACGTGGTTGTATTAGGGTATTGGGATGAGTGTGAGAGAAGTCTATGTGTTGTAACAATTTTCACATAGTGATAATTCTCTAGTTGTTGGTTTAGGCAACAGTTGTGGTTTTTTCTCCGGTTTTGGAGTTTTTACGTTATTTTCTTGTGTTGTGATTGTGTCTTAATTTTTCTTCAGCTGTGTTGTTTCCCAACAGTGGTATTAGAGCCGATGGTTTGTGGGACCATAGTAACGGCTTCTTGTGTCGAAAGTCTTCCTAGCAGTATGACTAAGCGGCGAGTTTCGTTGAACAGTGAACAGCGGTACGAGGGTGGATATGCTTCCGCACTGAGGGGAGTCATGATAATGCGGATGTGACTCGCACTTCGGGGGAGATTGTTGAGAATTCAAGTGTGAAGTTGGAGTCCTACATTGGTTAAGTATGGGTGGGGAGAAGACTTTATAAGGAATGTGACCCATAAACCTAATGTTTTAAGGTTTTGAGTTAAGATGTGACGTCAATATCTCTTGGTGTCTTGGTGCTCGGTCATGAGCTCCCCTGTCTCCCCCAACATTTTTTATCACATTCGTAAATGGTGATCGTTATTTTACATTTTATAATAAATTTATACAAATAAATTAGTATGAAATCAAATATTACATTTCAAATTGCCCTGTCTCTTGATAGTCAGGAAGAAATTAAGAAAATGATACACATGCATTGGTTCAATATTTAAAATATTCCACCCTTTGAGAAAATAAAAAGATGAATGAGTTGTAATTTCCTCAGAAAAATCTAAATTACATTTTGGTTTGCAGCACTTTTTTTTCTTCTTTTATCCCATTATGTCATCCATCATCTTTCATTTTCTTAATATTCTTTCTCTCTCCCTCTCTCTCTCTCTCTTCCTTCAACCCCATTTAGAGGTGTCAGAGCATCTTTGTCCAACAAAACTAAAACCTTCACTATTTTTTATGGCTTAACAAGAATGTTCTTCATTAAGGTCCAAGCAAGAATGAACATAAGCATAGAAGAAATAAACTAGTAAATGGGAATATTAATTGTAGGACGTGCTCTTGACACTAGGGTGGTGGTAGGGACTCTCTCATTAGTTCTCAACGAAAAAGGTTACTCAAGGCACTTTCCTGTTGCTGAAAAGGTAGTTTATTCCTAGTCTTCTGAAAGAACATGTCAATTTCCATGTAGGAAACCCCAACCAGTTGTAACTTCCCAAGTCAACACAAGACTCCACTTGCAATACAAAGAAAAAAAAAAAATTAACCTTAGTAAAACAACATTTAATATTGGTGCAGAATATTATACAAATTCACGGACTATTGGTTGATTCAAAAAGTACAGACCTAATTTTTCATAAACAATGATTCAAATTCGAGTTTTATAAATGGAGAAAAACTCTCACAAAGTGAGTTAGCTCACCAAGCCACATGATGACTTGGAAAAGGCATACCGAATGGGATAGAATGTGAAATTATAGAAATAAGATTAAACAATTCAAGAACAACAAAAGTCTTACCCCACTTATCCCACCGAGTGATGTCGGCTATAATTTCATAATTTGTGATTCATAGTAATTATATTCTCAGTTATCCTTTAAAATGCATCACTCAATTGGAACCAAATTCAATTGCAGAACATAATCAAAGGATCAGTGAACTTTGAACAGTGATGTAAATTCAACACTGATCAAACAGGGGTTCAGAAGGAAATTAAATTAAACCTGAATCAGTGACCATCCAAAATGGTTAGAATACATGTATAACTTAAATCCATGAAATTCAAATTCTCGCTAGAAGAAGAGCTTGGGAAATGTCATGCTACCATTAGGCAAGTTAGGGGTTCATGCAAACCCCATGAGAAGATACAAAAACCTTGCCCAAAGGCCATAAATAAAACCACTATTTTTCCCTCACACTCCTCACTTGAGAAACTCACATGCCTCAATCATGCAGGGTTAAAAACCCCAGAGTATTTGAAATTGGATTTACAGAGGTTCCTGTCAAATGTCAAAACCTTTTATCAGTCTTCTCTGAATACTGACTCCTGAGAATGACCTATAAATCATTCCATAGAGCTCCTTCTGATGCAATATACAATGTCACTTACCAAACAGCTACATTCAAAGTCAGCCACTTTCTCTTCTGCAGTTACCAGGCAACAAGAACTTGTATCTATCAGCATTGTTCAACAAATAAGCTGGAAGATGCACTGCTGAATAAGAATGAGGAATAGGTCCTAATTTCCCAATGATCTCCCTAAATGTATACTCTTCCGGAAGCATGTCAAATAAGTCAGACCCTTTGCATATAACATCTTGTATCCGGTCCGGGTTCAGGTAATGCGGGAACCGCACCCGATCGTAGTGGCTGTAAGCTTTCATCTTGAATATGAATTCACTGATGTGGCGGAAACAGAAGCTACAGTGCCAGCCGGAATCCGACAACAGTAGATCACCCTGCTTGTAGTGTGCGTACCGAGTCTTGCCAGATTGATATCTATGAATTGATGCTCTCCAACTCTTGTTGTCAAGAAAGAACTCGAAAGAGTATAAGTAGTTCCTCAGTTGAAGATGAAGAATTGGAGGGATATCATCACACCACCTCAATAGATTGATTGTGTGAGCACTAGGGATCTCATCAACATCAGACATTATCAAGAGATCATCATCTTCAATGCCTGCTATTCTCAGAAGCCGATCCAGGGCGACTCTTTGATATGCCTCCTCAATGAAAGGGTTGTCCTTTCTCCTAAATCTCCCTCCAATCGTCCCGTAGGTCAGTCGGGGCTCGACAAACTTGAACTTGTCCCTGTTGCTTGCAAAAATCAATGGCTTGACGAATCCTGTAAATGTTGAGTTTGATTCAAGGAGTACATACTGATTCACATAAGGACGCATCTCGTTCCAGCGGATAGTAAGCATGTCGACTTCATTGCTGAACAAAACAGCATCGAAGACGCGTCTCGGCGATTCACGAATCCCCCACCCGTGAAGCTTGCAGAGAGTCTCCATCGACACATTCTCATGATAATAGTGAGGGATTTCATGGAATGCCTTTGGAGGAGATTCCCACAGTGGTCTTAGGAAGTATGAGATTTTCTGGCCGTGCAAATAGACAACGAATGTGCATACCGGGACAACCACGAATAGGAATAAATAAGTCTTGAAGTCCAATCCCCGTAAAACACACCTGAGTCTTGACATGCTGAGTGCTGCGGGGGTGCCCTGCTGCATAGAAAACAAAAAGTCTCTAAGACACATGGAATAACTTCATGTTCAAAAACCTCAACATGCTTTCCTGCACATAAAATTACCAACACACCAACTCTACCTACATGTAAATCAGGGGAATCGCTTTCACAATTCCAACCCGGGAGTCATGAAGGCTAAGAACGTGGCTCCTAGTATCGAACTTTCGACCTAGGAGCTCATACAATCACTTTTAAACACCACCTGCACTGCACTCATTGCATGTATTGAACACTTGCAATGAAATTAAATGATAAATGCAATGAAGGCAGTTTAAAAAAATACACACCCTGCCATTATTTTCACAATGCTCAAATAAAAATACAAATTGGGGGAAACAAGGAAAATGGGATTTCAAAATGGTGGACACAAAAAAAAAAACTGAAACAACCACCATTCTGCAAAGATTATACAAGGTTCAGAAAGCAAAACAAGGGTGAAACAATCAAACATTCAGAGTTGAAACCCACAATTCAAATGCCATATAGAAAACCTAGAGTCCAAAAACCAGAAAAACCATGGAGAAATTATGAACTCAAACGATTGAAACAATGGCCGATCAATCAAAACAACAAATTCACAAATTAATCATATTTGACATCTCTAATGCCCACAAACTGAAAGGGGATATTCTTCTGAAATTCCATTCAAAATTCAATTAGGTTAGGAAAAAGATGAACAAAGTTCAATCAAATTACAAAAAGGAGAAAACTTTATGCATATCAAAAGAAGAAAAAAAACAAGGGATTAAAAATTTCAACAAAACTCAACACCCCATTTTGCATTGACAACAAAACCCAACCACAGAAACTCACAAAACCCATAACCAAAATAAAGGGGCAAATTTTTCAGTACAGTAGAAGGGAATTAAACAAAAAAAAAGGCAAAAAATTGGAAAAAAAAAGTACCTGTCCACAAACATCATCGCAGATATCATCAGTCTTCTTGGAATTGTAATAGCCTTCAGACATGGTGATGAAGAACAACAACCCACAAAAACAAAAACAAAAAAAAAAAGGAAACTTGTTGTTTTTGTTTTGTTTTGTTTGGTTGGGAAAAACAGTAAGATAGATAGATAGAATTGAAGAGAGAAAAGGGGGTAGAATTGGGGTTATGAGTTGTACTGTATCAACACAACAACAAAACCCAGTAAAGCTACGATCTTTGAGGTTCTCTCTCTCTACAGGGTTGCTTGTAACGTCAATTATAGCCGTTTGGTGTGGTTTTTCGCTCTTTCACCACATACCCACCCCTCTCTTCTAAATATTGGAGGATGGTGAAGGAGGAGGAGGGATAATGAACAACATGACACACACATATGTATATATATTTATATTTATAATCTGTATCGAAAAATATATTTTTATAATAACCCTAAATTATAATATCACTTTTTTGTGTGCGGAAAACAGTAGAACGAAGTCCCGAATGATAGCTCAAATGGTAAGAGTTAGATAATATGAGTTGGGTGCGGGAGGTCGAGAGATCAATTCCCGTTGGGTGCAATTTATCTTTCTGATATACTAAAAAAAAGGTAGAACAAAGAGAAATACCTCCACATTATTGGGTAGGCCGCATTGCCATTTGGGGACTAGCAGATACTCAATTCTAGATAGGAGCGTCGGAGATATCCCTTCTATTTCTTTTTTGTATATTGAAAAGATAAATTACAACCTTCAACGATTGATCTCTAGACATTTCATCCACAACCCAAATGTCCTTAGTTTTTACCACGTGAGTTATCCTTTAAGAAAATCTCACGCGTGTTTGCCTATAATGATTTATTTACTCCAAATAAATAAATAATAATCTAATAAAGATTAGTGGGCTTTTTTATTTTTACCAATAAAGTGTTGATCTAGTAGTATGCAAATTAGATCTCTCGATGGTTGAGATTGCAAGATTAAACTTGAACAGTTATTTTTTGAGAGGGACTGTCACGATATTTCGAACAAAATCAAAAATTCTTTTTAATTTTTAAATGCAAATAAATAATAATCTACTAAAGATTAGTGTCTTTTTTATATGTTTACAAATCTCGTAGTAGTAAATAAACTAAATTTTAGTAAGAATCACAAGATCAAAATTCAGGAAAATAATTTATCGGAGGGATCACCCCCTAAACCCAAATAGGGACCAAAAGTGTCTTTTTATTCTAAAGCAAAAGTGTCTTTTTTTTTTATATGGAAATGGAAATTATACCCGCTGTGTTAATAGCTATCCCACACGTCTTGATATCACATTTGGAGCGTAGACTGTCTCGAGGAATATGAAAATGTCTTAATCAACGGCTGATAATGAGGGACCATGGCTATTACGTTGGAAGAGCGTAGGGTAGTGGACACTGTTTCCTTAAACTCCGAAGTAAAAGGACAAAAAGTTCAAAAAAAAAAGTAAAAGGACAAAAATACATGACACATAGTATTTTTTTTACGGGCACATGACACATAGTTAAAAAATATATATACTATATCATTAAATTAAGAAAGTAGGTAACTGATAAGCTTATTACTTTTAGATAGTATTTATGTTAAGGGTCCTTTTAGTTAGGTTCGAAGACCAGAAACGAATTTGGAGGCCCCCGTTATTTGTTTATACTTCTTTGTATTTAGATTCAGTTAATTTTGGTTTTTAATTTATTACTTTTTCTCTTGTGTCCGAAGACCATAAACGAATTTGGAGGCCCCCGTTGTTTGTTTATACTTCTTTGTATTTAGATGCAGTGAATTTTGGTTTTTATTTTATTACTTTTTCTCTTGTAATAAAAAAATAATACAAGGGCCCTTTGGTAGTCAACATATAATAAAAGCATAATAAGATTAAGAGTTAGATAAGAGAAGAATATGATAAGAGCATGATAACTTCTTATCCTATAATATATTTGAGGTGGACAAGATAATAATAGAATATCATATAAGAGAAGGGGGGGGGGTCAGACTAGTTAGGTCCGAAGACCAGAAATGAATTTGGAGGCCCCGTTGTTTGTTTATACTTCTTTGTATTTAGATGCAGTTAATTAATTTTGGTTTTTACTTTATTACTTTATCTCTTGTAACAAAAAAAAATAGTGAGGGTCCTTTGGTAGTCAGCATATAAAAAAAAGCAGAATAAGATTAAGAGTAGGATAAGAGTAGAATATGATAAGAGAGTTGGATAAGAGTAGAATATGATAAGAGCATGATAACTTCTTATCCTATAATATATTTGAGGTGGACAAGATAATAATAGAATATCATATAAGCAATGAAAATACATAATTTTTTTTTTCAAAATAACGATATTATTTCATTAACAATAAAAACCTTGAGTACATAATATTTTTTTATATTTTTATAAATTAATTTTTTTAAATTAATTAGTATTTTATTTTTATAGATGATTCTACATATCTTTTAAAATTAAATTGCTTTTTATTTTTACTCTATTTAAATTTAAAATATATAAGTAATTGATTTTAGTTTTTTTTTGAAATGGATTGATTTTAGTTTAATAGTAGTGAGTGATAAATAATAAATTTAATTAAGTTCTAAGAATATTATTAATATTTTTTTAAACCCATTATTATTATTTTTTAAAACAGTCAAAAAATAAAATATAAATAATCATGTATGCACATGAATAGTTTTAAGAAATTAATATTAGATAATATGAGAAAAATTAAATCATATTTACTATTGTTAAATTAATATATATATATATATATTCTATTTTAGTGTTAGTAAATAATTAATTAAAATTTTTACCATCATAATATATGTAATAAAATAACATTAACTGAGTAGTGGCAAGTAATAACGAGAAAACTGCCTATTTGTATGAGTAAATAATTTCACCATATATATGTTACTTTATTTTTTAATTAATTTTAGTAACTAAATAATTTTAAGTTTATATTAATAACAAGAATTGATAATTAGTAAAATCATTATATTATTAAAATTAATATTTTTACATTTATAAATTAGTAAATTATAAATTATAAAAATATAAATATTGAAATAATTTAACTTGGGGCTATGGTACTGAAAAAAGGAGAAAAATTGTCATCCTATCATGTCAGGATCAGTTACAACAACCAACGAATAAGTCTAAAATTTACACATGATGGATAATATAGAATAAGAAACAATATTGCATTCCTGTTGGCGCAACAAACAACAAATTACAACTGAATATATATAATTAGACTATCCTATCCACCAAACGTCCCCTAAATCACCAACAAGGTATTGGTCTAATCGTAAACAAGCTAGACCCTCTAAGAATGAAAGTACATGTATGAATCACGAGAAAGACATTTGTGTTACTTAAATGTCGGCTGATTCCATGACATACCCTTTGATAATAAGTAAGCAAGGCCGCTAGGAGCACTTTACTCTTAGAAGACCTTCACAAAGGCTTACTAGAGACCTACAGACGACTATATATGGTGACCCCGGCCGAGCCTAGCTATAAGTACATATGTAGTCGTCCCTCTACGTAAATTTAGCTCACAATGTTTTACTCTGAATTTTTCTTAGACTCTAAATTCTCTCTTTGTCCTCCCGGGCAGTTGGAAATGTATTAAAGTAAAATGCACCACCTTGTGCTAGTGAGAACATAGACACGTAGGTAGAGGTTAATTTGCTAAGTGTCATAAGAATGTTAGCATTAAGCAGTGAAAGAACTGATGCAAAATTGTATGATCCGAGGAGAGATTATGAAAGAAACAAATAAGGAATGCATTGAGGGAGAGGCGTGTAAGCAAGTCATTACAAAACTATTGAATGGCACCATTGTCAGTTAATTTTCTTTTTGTGCGTAGTTTCCCAGAAAGCTCAGCTAAATCACACGCCAAAGCTTTAATGTGTTGGTATTTTCGTTGCAAACGAAACTCAATGCAGAGCATATTCTTCAAAGAATATCAAAGCTATGTGGTTTACTATTTTGTAAAGACTCGGATGGATCCCCACCACGCTTTCTTATTTGTTTATATGGCAATGCAAAGCATTAGACAACACGAGTCATTATCATATCCGCAGCACTATGGTCATCTCATGGTTTTCTTTTCTTTTATTGAACGTGTTGCAAGCGGTCCAAAAGGTCATAAGCCTCAATTGCATTTTAGCCGGTTCAAAGGTCTTGTAACCAAGCAAGCACCATAGAATTCAACGAGACAACTTACTCAAAGAACATTTCATCCCAGCCAAGACCGAGTGGCATAGCTCCGACACATTCAATAATGATTGTGCAAGGCTGCCCAATAACAACTAAGATCTTGAAAGTGTTAGGAAATAATACAGCTGAAGAAATAAAATAAGTAAGACTGCAGTCAACGACACAAGGATATAATGTGGAAAACTCCTTGATTCGAGAAAAATCATGGTCGTTATCAAAAAACTGACAACTAGAGAATAATCATTATGTGAAAATTATTACAACACATAGACTTCACTCTCAACCACCTCATCATGTCCCCAAACACGCACACTCCCCAAAGCAAATGTTTAAACTACATCCTCTACAGTATTCTAAAACAAGAACATAAGTGTCTTTTACAAGATGAATTGAGGCCATTCGTGTCAACGCAACTCATCCGTGCCAGAAGAGCCATTCGAGGCCACGTACCACCACCGAAGACAAAGATGTTCAAGTGATCTCATTTCAGGAAGAGCATCAGGCGCCATCTATGCTGAATCAAAATCAATTCCTACAAACTTGAAATTCAAGCAAAAAAATAAAACCAAGGAGTCAAGAATCATAAGTTTGATTTCCTTCGTAGTGAGGAAATCTCAAAGCAATCAAGTTTAATCAAGGATTTTTAGAATGATAACTTATTCTCTGCATCCAATAGGTTTGGTTAGGGAAAATTACAAGCCCTTCAAAGATGAAATTGAAGTTTACTCATAATTTACCGGAAAGGCAAGTCCAAGGAGCACGTGAATGCCTTCATCGCGTGCAAAGCCATGAGGATTTTGGATCGCAACAACGTGAATGCTTTAACTTGTAGAGTGTTTTATCCACTTTAAAGGGAGACACTTTATATTGGTTCCAACGTCTTTAATTTAGGATTGAGAGGGGTTCTCTCAACTTTTTTATGAAGATCCCAAACAAGATGATGCACGTCTAAATTGCATGGTAAACACTTTCATTTCACTAATACTTTACACCTAACTTACGCACTTCTTATACAAAATTCATGTTATTTCAAGTGTATTTGTATAATGCAGGTAAAAATGAGCAAAAAGTAAAAATGGTGGAAAATAAGACTAAAAAGGACGTCAAAGCATGGATTCAACGTGCTGACAAAGTTGCATGATCGTGTTGCACAAAGCCACCTCGTGCCAAAGTAATTTAAAGACCACAACCATGCATCAACTCATCTCCCCGGTGCTGAGATGTTTTAAAGTCAGCATGACTGTGCACGGTCATGTTACCTGTGTCGCCAGCCTCGAAAAAAACCCTAATTCTTCCTATTTTAAGAGAAGGAGCACCATAAAAGAAAGGGGTGTGGAGTGTAGAGCAACTGGTAAAATATAGAGGCAGAAAAGAAACATTGTAAGGGTAATAGAGAGAGACGGGAGTTGGGTTTGGAGCCCCACCCCTTAGGCTTTGCACCCCACTAAAATAGATACGGAATTTAAATTTCCGTATCAATACGGAAAATAAAATTCCGTATCTGTTTTAGTATATAATGAGTGGTTGAAAATGTGACACGCATGCTTAAATACAGTACTGAATTTTAAGTTCCGTATTCAATATGGAGAATACGGAACTTTAAATTCCGTATTTGATAAAGTGGGGTGCCAAGCCCCATAGATGGGGTGCCAAACCCAACTCCCGAGAGAGACGTAGAGAAAAAGAGAACGTGATTGCTCAGAATGAGAGAACTAGGCACTAAACGAGTGGCAACTTCCGTTAAATAAATAAAAATAGAGAAAGAACTTACAAACAATAAAAATGAAAATATTAGAGTTCTTTCTATGTTTTTCTTTTGTAGTGCACCAAAAATAATAATTAAAACAATTGAAATTCTTAACTTATAAAGTGTCATTCTCTTTTTCCATTCAAGTTTAGTTCTACCAATCTTGTAACTTAATTGTTTGTACAATATCACGAGTTGTCCATCTAAATAATTTACATTATCCACATTATTCTTCGTGACTAATTAATAATTATGGTCATAGAAGAACTACAGTTAACGACAAATAATTAGGGAGCTTTTCTCAATAGTTAAACTAAGTATAGCAGTAATAATGGATCACGAATTGGATAGGTTTGTTCATCAAATTTTATGCAGGTAATTACAGCTTAGTGTTTTTGTTGCTGGCCCTTATAACTTTTCAATCCTCCCACATCCACCATTTTGGATTGGCTTATTTGTCTAATTCACTTTCAGACTTTCAGTAAACAACTTCAAAGCTATACCTAGAAACACAAATAAAATACGAAAACGAATTTTTTTAGGATACTCAGCACCCGAATTAGTAAGAAAGTAATATATTAATATTTGTTTGCAAGATAAGCCAATACAACAGCAATACTAAGATATTGCTATTTGTACCGTCTAAAATTATTATAGCTTAAATGCACTTTTGGACCCCCAAGTTTATATTTTTTACGATTGTTGACACTGACCTTATTTTTCTACGAATGAAGACCCTAATCTTTCAAAATGTTGCACCGATTACCCTTCCGTCCAAATCCGTCAAAAACTTGATGGAACCCACTTACCTGGCCTTCCGACGGAAGGGTAAACGGTGCAACGTTTTGAAAGATTAGGGTCTCCATTCAAACTAAAAATAAAATCAGGGTCAACAATCGCAAAAAATGTAAACTTGAGGGTCCAAAAGTGCATTTAAGCCATTTTTTTAAATCCCCCTTTTATCCACGTGGAAGGCCATATCAGCGTGTTCCGTCAAGTTTTTGACGGATTTGGACGGAAGGGTAAACGGTGCAGCGTTTTGAAAGAATAGATTCTCATTCGTAGAAAAAAAAGATAAGGGTTGACAATCGCAAAAAGTTAAAACATGAGGGTCCAAAAGTGCATTTAAGCCAATTATTATTTATACACTTTTTAAATTTCTGAACCAAATGTTGGTCTAAAGTATTAGTCGTGCACGATACTTTATAAAATTTTACCATTATTCATTAATAAAATATTTAAAATTAAGAATTTAAATTATGAATTTACCCATGATAAAAATTAAAATTACAAACATGTCCACCGTTCCCGTGAAAACCTCATCCAAAGAGGATATGGAAGAATCGGAGAAGGGTGCTCTTGCAAATCAATCACAGGGAGATATGTTTGCCACTCGTGGGAAGCCTATCTCGTCGGAACCTCCATTAAAGCTGTTTCTATTGGCTTCTAAGCCACCTGACTTGAGGACATCTCAACCTAGCAAAAGGCATGCATATAATCATTCACCATAAAGTCAGACTGAATGACTCGGTAAAAATCTTCTCGTCTGAGCAATGTCTGCTCGATGACATGAAGACCAAGACACAATGAACAAAGGTAGGAGTACTGACCAAAGGCCATCTGCCCGCTCAGAAGTCCAGCTTAAAGGGCTCCCCCACATTTGTAGAGACAACTACCACGAGCTCCGACCTATAAATGTAGGTTCTATCATTCATTTATATAACATGCTATTGTGCATCGATCTATTGTGTGAACTGAAAATGTCTAAATCTTTACCATAAAAAGAAGGATGTACAATAATTATAGTGAAATTTGGTTAGGGGTAGTGTTTTCCCTAGTCGAGAGCGACCAAGTTAAGGGTCTATAAACTTTGATCTAATGATTTACGTCATCATCATTTATGCATTGATAACTAATATTAGTGTCAGCTTGGCCAACACTAACTAGCGTCGGCGTATACAATCAATGCTAATTTTAAGAATTTGTGTCGGCTATCTCTCTAACAAGTTGCGCCAGGTTTGAGTCAGCTAAACCGACGTTAACAATTAGCATCATCCATCGAGCCGATTCAACAACTAGCTCTAAGTCTTTTAATAACATCTATATCGACGTTGGCGCTAAACCGACGCTTAATAGGTCGCAGTGTCGATTTTGGTTTGTCAACGTCGGCTTTCGGCCAACGCTAATTAGCACTTTTCTTCTAGTGGAATTCATATTCAAATTTCAAAGAAGGAGCGAGAGACTGAAACAATGACGTTCCAAGGACATGTGAAGATATGAATGCTAAATCAGAGGATATGTGGAAGCTTTAGAAGATGTTGAAGAATCGTCGAAAACACATGCTGTAATATACTTACTTGTTCGTTGTAATGCTATTAAGAATACTTATTCTATAAATAAGATTTCAAATGTATGCATGGATTCACTTTCTGCTCGAAACTCTAAACACTTATACGTCCTTTCAAGCGACTAACAACAACTAGCAGATCTAAAATAGGATTTGTTGTGAAGGCATTTTACTTGAAAATTAAATTTACATTTTTATCTGCTGTTGTCTTTCTATTTTTCTTTTTCTTTATTAAATCTTCATCTTTCTTTGCTTCAATTTACTGAAATATCTAGTTTGATTTTTAAGATTATCTTCATGTTTTTCTTTATAAATTTTAGAATTACCACTTTAACATTTTCAATAAGAATAACCTAAGAAGTTTTGAATCCAATCTTTGGTTTTCATGGATTTTTATTTGCTTATAAAAATAAGTGTATACAACACTAAAAGACTCATATTCATAGATCATTATTCACAATCACATGAGTAATATGGAATATTAAGATGGACAATCTTTTTTAACATCTAATCATACAAGAAATTAAGACAAAAACTTCAAAATAAAATAGTAAAGGTTAGTTTGGGCTGCAACCTAATATCACTAAGCAACTTCCAGCTCTCTTTTTGAGGCAGGAGAAGTCACCTGCATCCTTTTGGCTTTGTTCTTTCCCACTCTCTTTATGCTTGTCATGTGGCCGTAAAATAAAACAGGAGACAAGAATATAGATAATAAATATTTAATATTTTAAATAGCATAGGGACGGGTAAATCAAGGTTTGATAGGACAGGCAAGACTCATAGGCCAGATTAAATTAGTGGTTAATATTTCATTGTTTATGTAATGTCTTGCTTTGCTTGTATCAATTGGACTTTAGTGGCTTGTGTCTGCCTGCAGAGAACTTGGATACACTTTCAAAACTTTGTTGAAAGGAATTAGAAACAAGTTTAATTTTATATTTGGAGAATAAAATACTGAGTTATGTGGCTTTGATATTGAGGGTTCTGCGCTTAGCTGAAAAGAGCATAGCAGCATGACTCATGAGTCATGACTCTTAACTAGTCGACAAGAAGACCGATTTTCTTTTTCTTCTTAAAAATAACACCCAAGAATTTAGCAGCAGGAAAGTGTATAGAATCAAAGCACGTGGAAAGCAACAGTTATACCTACCAGAAAAGTGCAAGTTATGAATTTTTTAAATGATAAAACTTTGACTAAACCCTCTAAATTTAGGGTTTAGGCGACACAAATCGTTTCGATCAATTTCTAACCAAATTAGAATCTAAACTAATCAAAAGTGGTCGAGTTGATTTTCCTTTGATTTCACATTTTTTTAACTCTAATCTGAACTGATTGGTTTGGATGAATACTCGATTTCTAACAACAAATAATTAAAAAATATAAAATTATAAAAAGAGTTCCAAATAAGTTGACTTGCATCATAAAACATCAAAATACATACATGCATATTGATGTAATTAAATACTCAAAATGTCTCAAAACACTTAAAGACTAAGAAAAAAAATCGACTAGAGAGAAGAGGGTTTGTGTTGAAACGGATAAGAGAGAGTGTGTATTGTATTATGGTGATATAGAAGCAAGACGTTTCAGATTGGACAACATATGTGACATTTTAAATATAACGATACATGTAGCGTTTCAAATGAAACTCACATTCTCATCAATGAGTTGTATCCAACTACGTCAGTTAGTCTTTCTCCCTTAAATATTATTTTTTGTTGTGACATCTCAAATGCGACGTCGTTTAAAAAGATGTCCAAATCAACATCTCTATGGGCTAAATTATTTTAGAAGTACCACTATTTGGTAAAAAGTTTTTTTTTACATTATTAAAAAAAACCATTTTTTTTTACTCAGAGTTTATGCCAACTCAACAATTCAGGAATAATGAGGGTAAAAGCAACTTCACTTGCTTGATTGTAATTTTATAAAATTGTCAAATATATTTTAAATAATTGATAATCAAAGCAAAAAAAAAAAATTAACAACATATATGATCTTAGATTATTTTGCAAGAAAAGCGACATAATGTGTGTTTTTAAAAGTTTTCAAGTTAAATGTGAATTATTCTTTTATGAAACGAAATGTGAATTATTATTAAGGCCATTCAATTTTGATTTTTCTAAATATTTCACTAGAACTTGCTACGTTGGCCCGCTGGTAGCTTTTTTTTTTGTACATCAGAAAATAAACAAATGACAGGAACAAACTAAGGCACAGCTAGACAATCCTTCAACACCTTTTCTTATTTTTGGTTACATGCTTGATGTAATCTTGCAATTTGGTTTTCAGAAGAAGTGTTTCCTTATCAAATAGAAATAAACATAATTAATGCATATTGCGCAATTTCTGAACGGGTCCTATATTCTAAAAGCAATAATAACAAGAAGAAGCTTTGGCAATAGATCTTGGACCAATTCTGATTTGGTCCCTCTGCATTGAACCATAGAGCTAGTGGATAACGAAATTAGTGTACTTTCATGCTCCAGTCTTCCACTCACAACTTGGAAACACAGGGTGCAATGGTGCATTGATAAAATTGAATGTTGAATTTTGGTACGTTGTGAAATTTCTTTGGTTTTGTAGGAAAGTTGATGAATTAGTCCACGCACCTCTGAGGAAAATTACAGCGATTCTCTTTTTATTGCTAAACAAATATTATTACAAGATATATGAGTAGCTTTTTTATACTGACTAGAAACATTATTGATAAAGAGTTGACTAGTTTTATTTGTTTGTCAATGACTAATTGAGTAGTACTTTTTCTCTTCACTAAGGTGTCAGTATATTCAGTAGTCATGTAACTAATATCTCACTCCATGATTAACATACTCTAAGAGCTTGGTCAATGAGTTTTTTCACTCATAAAAGTTGAAAATCAAATCTCCAAAAACTTACTTAAGGGTCGTGTTGAATCATTACATCATCCCCTAAATTAACTAGTTGAGCATTCTTGTCCTCTTATTATCCCTTAATATAAGTTTTTTTACCTAATTCTTCTGGATTAAAAAAATGTAGTTAAATTTAGTTAAAAAAATTCTGAAAATCAAAACTAGTTTCATTTTTATGCTTTCATTTTTAATTTTCTATGGTTTTCCAATAAATAAATAAAAAAAAGTGTTGTCAGCCTAGTATATGCAATAGTATTGTCACCACTGCCAAACAGTTTATCATCGTCATGACTATACAACAGCCTCCATCCTTCATCGCCCCCAAGCACCTTTACCTTTCACCATCGCCATTGCCACCCTCCAATCTTGCTAAAATCGCATGAAACCCTCCACTACCATAAACACCTGATACACACCTTAGTTCACTCTGGAAGGTATTGGGCAATGGTGACAATGGTAGATGATGCAAGCAATAACGACTATGTCAGGGTGTCAGCTGCTGGAAGTTTCAGAGACCACCCTAACTTTTAATCCATTTTATACAGGATAAAATGACCCTATTCCGACAACTCGGTTGCTAAGGTGCAACTGGGTCTCCATGTGCTCCATATGTTCCTCAAAACTCAGTCATCAATACATACACTCATTTTTACTTTAGACACAAAAATTAACAAACCAAAGAAAAACAATATTTGAAGTGAAGTAAATCCCTCGGATATTAGGTAGTCATAGTCAATTTGTAAACCAGGTGTAACTCCTAATATGCATTTAAAATAAAAGAATAAACGGGGGACACAAGAACTAACTAGCCATGCTAACATGAAAGAAATATAATTAACTTTCGTGAAGACAACAATTGAGGAAAAATAATGAAAATTTCCCATTATCCTAACGACGCTTGTACAAACAAGGTTTAAGCATTGGCCATTCAATGTTCTTTTTAGAATTTTTCTTTTCCTACACCAAGAAAAGCTAAATCAGCGGTGAGGGAAAGATTTGCAGATAACATAATAACAAATGAGAAAAATAGAATCAGATTCACTGCGATTCGAGACATACCTTTTTTGTGAAGTAAAACAAAATAAACATCTTATTGGAGAAGTCCTGCATTGTGTAAATATCAGTTAGCAAACTCAACTGTACATTTATCAAGGTAAAGAAATGGAACATCTAAATACCTGTTTCACAGAGTTGAAACCTAGCTCCAAAATAGCCTTTGAGAACTTTTCTGGATCTGCTCCTCCAGTATTTGGATCAAACCTACTCTTAACTTCTGCTATCAGAAGCCACCCACTGTTCAAAACTATACCAAGTCAGAACCTGATTAGGAAGCAGTGTCAAGTTCTAAAAGCTTAAAAGCACACCGAAATGCATACCCTGGTTTAAGTACCCTGTATGCTTCTTGAATGTAACTTTGGTAGTTGGTTCCCATCAATGAAAGACAGAAGACAGCAACATCAACAGATGACGAGACAATGGGAGCCTGTTAGTAATTTACATAGTGAGAATGACTGCTTTTTTTAAACAACTTAATTAAGGGCTTATAACAATAAAAGCTTATCGCATAAGCAGTATTCTAAGATAATTTGAGAAAATTATTGAAATAAGATGAAAATAAATTACAGGCAGGCATAACCGCTTATTCATAAGCAAATCTGAATTCTGAACAGCTTATGAAAATAAGCTCAAAACGGCTTATAGATAAGTCAAAAGCTATTTACATAAGCTCTCTCAAACACTTGCATAAGCGCTTTATGCCGGATAAGCTCAAATAAGCTCTTCCAGACGGGACCCTTGTTTAAGTAATCTAACCATAAATCTACAATATAACTTAGACATTGTTCTCCATTATGGGCTTTGCATTTTGAAATTATTGGAATTTGCATGGAAACTACTGAATTTTTTTTCCTCCTTTTGATTAGCACCCACTCTTCATGACTAAAACTAAAAGTAACCAAAATCTGATTATGAAGGCAAGGGCAAGAAATATTATAACTACTGTGATTGTCCAGTGCTACAGAAGTAACTTTCCAACATTTACACAGAACGATAGCCTTACAAGTAGAAGGACATACATTTGCCATGTCACAAGCAATTACTTTTGGATCATTAGAGACAAGATCCAGAGAGAAGACAGTATTCTTCACACTATTAGCAATGAGTGCTTCCCCTAGAATGGAATGGAAACATGAAAGCATTAGCTGTGTGTAAGTCAGACAACAAAGTAAAATAACAATAAAATCACAGTAAATTCTCACCACAACCAAAGTCAGCAACAACAAAAGATGGGTTCTGTTTTCTCAACCACTTAATAATTACATTAACCGGCTGTTCAGGCCAATTCGACATTTGTGTTTGATATCCTGCATGATACTAGCCAGATATATGAAAGATAAATTGAGATGGCCAATAAGAACAGCTATTTCAAACCATTATAATACATGCCCATAGATTAATATGTAAGACGTTACAGACCTCAGTCACCAGTCTAGCAAGAAACACTAGACAAGACCTAAACCATATGTCTCTCATGAATTCTAACTCTAACTCTCCAGGGTACATTTCTGAATCTGAATTTATCTTTAACAATATGCATATTTGTAGTTGAAACCACAAATGCTGGTCCTTCAAACCTCAACGAGCCTACATGTGCTATAACTTTTGAGTTTAATGTTTTTGAGTATCAACCAACTCTGGTTTTATCATACCAGAAACAATGACACTATACAACAACAACAACAACAACAAAAATCCTATCCTTCTAGTAAAGGGGAAGTTACA
Organism: Lotus japonicus; assembly: GCF_012489685.1. Taxonomy (NCBI): domain Eukaryota; kingdom Viridiplantae; phylum Streptophyta; class Magnoliopsida; order Fabales; family Fabaceae; genus Lotus; species Lotus japonicus. The sequence goes on along the minus strand of NC_080041.1, from coordinate 115,711,838 downwards.
TGAACCAAATCAACACCATAATTCTGACTTTAAGCCATGCCTAATGACACTAGAATTCGAAGAAAAAAAAATTGACGACGAAAACAACTCTCACCAAGTTAAACAGGGACGGATCTTCCTGGAAATAATCTAGCGCCTCCTTCCCACTGAAAAGAATAACACAGATTCTTAACTAGTCAAGACGAAAAGTAATCACAAGAAAAGAAAAGAAAAACAATGCACAACTCGGGTCATTGGATTATCTAAACTAATCCTTAATAGCTAAAACAAAACCAAAAAGACTCTAACAAGACCACTAGTCAATCCCATTTGGATATGAACATCCACAAAACTAAAAAACCTTCTTTCCAATTCACCCCCCAAATCACATAAAGAAGCCAAATTATTGAGTTTCCAATGCAGAATTTTCAGTATCCAAATTTAAAATTCAGGAAAAACGGGGGACAAAACAAAACACAACAACAACAACAACAAAAACAACAACAGCAATAACAATTGGATTAATGATTGGTACACAACAACATACGTGCAAGTGTATAGCTTCTCGTTCAGCATCCTGAAATGCCCACCAGACAACCTCGCCCGCATCTGAAAAAAAAACTGATTAAATCTCAAAAACTCAGACCAAACTTTCCATGTGAAGTGAAAGATCGAAGCATTGAACAAAAGAGAAGCTGGGGTAGGCCATGCCTTTTCCAGAAACCCAGAAGGCTTGGAGGGTTTGCTGGACTTTGCACGCTTAGCAGAATCTGAAGAAGGAAGCTCTTGCTCTTCATCGCCATGGTGGTTGTTGTTTGGTGCATGGTGTTTGCTGGATTTCTTGCGTTTTTTGCTGCGAACCTCGCTGTTCGTCATTGTTAGAACTTAGAATTCTGAATGAATGAAATTGTTAAACGCTTCGACGCTGCTTGCAGCAGCCTAGGGTTCTTTTCCTAAGCAAGTTCTTTTAAATGATTACATCATAATATAAAATAATGGTTATTGTAAAAAATTTCATTTCACTTAAATATTTTGTTTGATTGGAAATAGTTTTTAATAGTCGTATAACATTGTAAAAATATTTTTCACTCAATCACTTACCCATGTAAAAATCCTAGTCAGATAAGTGTTAATTTTCACAGAAACTTTAAAGTAAATTCTGTGGTACCCCGAAATTCTTTTGGGTACGGTACCCTGACTAGATGAAATTATGAAATTGAATGGCAGAGAAAGAGAAAAGATTAGGCCTTTTAACTTTTGTTAAAATCTTAGACGTCATGCCGGTTGTTGTAGCTCTTTTAAGTCAGAAACTAGTGGTGGAAGTGAAATTGTATACGAAGAAAGAACAAGAGAGTTATCGACCACAATAAGGGTGAGATATGGAAATTGGTGTCTGGCGAACGACAAGATAATGAGATAATCTATTAAAATGCTCATGAATGATTATGCTAAAGGCTTTTAGAAGTTAAAAAAATTGAAGATAAAGAGGTTTTACATCATTTAAGGTACCGTACCCTTATTTAAATTAAGGTACCACAACAAGCACCAAATTTTAATCCTTCAAAATTCTCTATCAATAAATTTAGTCATTATCAATTTGCCCTCTGTTTTCCTTTTCCTTTTCCCCTTCCCACCCATTACACATTCAATCACTTCTATCTATCTATCTATACTATATATAAAGGAAGAGTTTTTGCTACCTTGAGGGCAAGTTTGAAATTTAACAATTCATTGTACACAACTCTCAAATTAAGCATGGACATTTGTGTAAATATACTACTTATTTTCGTTAGATTAGATCAGGGTCGTTGATTGCATCTCCAATGTTATTGGCTTTTGCCCTTGTTTCAAACATTAATTTCTCTTCCTCTTCCACATTCAGCGGTTACAACTTCTCATCAACCTTTTGAACTTCAAAAATCTTCCACCATCCAAAAAATTTAATTCACATAGTATCTTCATCTTCCATCTTCTCAAGTTGCACCTTATCACCCACCTCTCAGCTTCAACTACCTCCCTATAAAATCTCTAAACCAAGTTTTCCTCACATCAAAGCACACACACAATAGAGAAATATCATTCTACCAGCCCTCTGCATCACCTGCATCGATTTCGACATCAAGGTTTTCAACTTTATTGTGCTAAGTTCTCTCTTACACATGGTAATTGTTTGGCTTTTGGGTTTATTGTCTGGATGACAAATGCTGTGAGGAAATTCCGTGTGAAAGTTGTATGTGTGTGTATTTCTAATCTCAAAATTCATATTTAATTTTGATTTTGGTGTTTGACTTATCCTTGCCCATTTTCAATTTAAAGGTTGATTTTGTGTCTGTTTGTAATTTCTTTTCTCATTATTTTGGGTTTTAATAAATTCCTTTGGCATTAGAGTTGAAGATATAAATTTGTCCAAGTTGGGGCAGGGAGGAACCATACAATGGTTGTTACTGAGGGTGTAAACTCTCTGATGGAACAAAGCATTGACAGTTTGGTTTCGATTTTGCAACTATTATCCAATAAAGCACCCAAAAGTAAAATCTTTAGCATAAGGAACAAAAATACAGGTGAATATGAAAAAAACACATTAATATACTTTATGGGTTATAGAAGTTAGAAAAATGTAAACTTTAAATATTGGATTTAAATCTCAATTCAAAGGCCTAATGATAACACTAACATAAAGAATTTAAGTCACAAACTTTTGCACTTCTATAATTCCATTCACATACACATATAAATCTTATAAAATTTAATTTTCTTTGCAAGGTACTCCATTTTGTTTATAAATTTAAAAATATAAAATTCAAGAATAAATTAGTTTAAAAAATAACAATTAAATTGTTAGATAAAAATAAAAAAGAAATTGATTAAAATATTGTTAAAATTAGTCTTCAAACTTCACACATATGCGTGCACACACATATATTTTAATAAAAAAATTAGCATAAAAATAGTGTTTACATTGTATGAATTTATATCGTTTTTTACTTAGGAGTTATGTAGAAGTCGAAAATTTTAAAACATGAAAGATTGAGCTTATATCCCAATTCAAAGCTCTTAATGATAACCCAAAACTAAAGAATACAACTCATGGGCCAAAAACTGTTAGGCTTCTACAATTCTACTTACATGTGCTTACTATTATATAGAACTTATAAAATCAAATTACTATTCTTAAAATGAACTTATTTTGTTTGTAAAATAAATATCAATTCGAAAATCAATTAATTTAGAGACTAACGATGTTAGTTTTAAAATAAAATAAAAATTGATAAAAACATTATTATTATCATATCAACTTTTAAGGGCATAATTTGTTTGGAAACAAACTTGAGAGTTTTTAAGTGATGGTAAACATATACGAAGACTTCTTATGCAACACAGTGGTGAGACATTTTTAATCAAAACTCATAAAAAAGTAAGGACAAAAGCCATTTAAAATTTTATTGCGCTTCTGCAAAATAAAAAAAATACATTCATCATTTGAAATAGAATGTAAATTTATGTTCCCTTATATCTAAAATTAATTTTTTTTTAATTCATAAAAAAAATTCTTTCTATAAAAATAAAAAAAAAACACAAATTTAGAAAGAAAGAAAAATACACACAACAAAAATGAATAACCCCGTGCATCGCACGGGTAAAAGTACTAGTTATCATATAAAACCAAACCATTGAAAAGAATAGAAAACCAAACCACTTTTAATCGTCTTGAGAGTAACTAAGTTAGTGAATGTTACTAGTACTTAGCAATAAATTTTCTATACTTTCAATTTTTTTTTTTTACTATGGATCGATATTTATTAGTACAAGCGAATATGTGCATTTATAGAGGAGTAATCAAATTTTTAATGTGGTTGTTGGGAATACACATTATTTATATAAGTTGAAACTAACTATGATTATCACATTTGTTTTATGTTTTAATAAAAAAAATGATATATCGTCTCATATTCTAGCCATTATTGTGTACATGTGTTTTAATTATTGTTTGCTAAGTGTATGCAAGGGATATGGCTAAAACGGAAGAGAAAATGAGAAGAGTCCGACTGAGATGGAAGATAGAATTGTCCAAGAGAAATTAGAAAGAAAATTACAGGTTAAAATTGACGTAAAAGTGCGTGTTGAGTTACAAGAACAACGACCCATAAAGAAACTTGCTACAAAATGGAGGTGTAATAATGCCTTTCGGGGAAACCGAACAAAATGAGGAGTATTCCCCAATAATGAAGGAAGAAAAATTATCCATTGTTCATGAAAGTGATCTCAAGGAGCAACATGAGGAGTCACAAATTGAAGAGAATGAGGATTATGATTTATTTGAAGAAAAATTTCCCCTCAAGCCTTTGAGGAGGAAGAGGAAGAATCCTCTAAAGAAGAGCTTATAGATTGCCTTGAAATATAAAGCAACATGACAATGGGTGAGAAGAAAGAAGATTTGATTGAATCCGAAGAACCCAAAGAAACCTCCGGAGTGGATTATATATGTTTTTGGAGATAAATTGATGATGAATTCATAAAAGCCTAAAAGTGTAAGCACTTATCTGAGGGACCTATGGATCAAAGGTGATCATGATATAGAATTTGCAAGGGGAAAAGAACAAAGAAGTTTCCATGGAAACATATTGATAAGAGTTCTCTTGCCCTTCTCATTTTTTATTTGATTTATTCAGCCATTATCTCTGAAAATGTATGCAGTGTGATGATGTAGCTGTGTAAAAATTTACATGATCTAAAGGTTCAATGCAATTTACAATAGATCTCAAATAGAACTCTAAGTTCATGAATTAAAGTCAGGGTGGGGTTGATAGGATGAAAGGTAATGGAGTATAGAACCTTTGAATTTTTCTTCTGCACCATTGGGTTACAATGTTTGTGGATGAAGGGAAATTGGAGAGCCTTTTTTTTTTTTGAACAAACAGAAATTCATTAATTTGAAAAAGAAGGAGACAAAGTCTCATTACACAGATATAACAGGGAGGCAAGAAACAGATACAAGCCAAAGCAAAACAGCCAATATCAAAGATCTTAACAAAAGATCTCTAACAATGGACCATTCAAAAACAATAAAGTACCTAAATCATAATGGACTTAGATAAGAAAATAATCCTGATACTTAGTGGGCCTTTTGGGTTCCCTTCTAGGCCTAGTGGCGTCCTCACAAAAGGGGAGAGATGGCCCAATAGTAGCTGGACTATCAATACTACTTCAACTTAATAACTCACACAACCATGGATTTATTCACTTAGAGTAAAGTACACTCACCCCCCTTAAGGTTTGTTAGAATTACACTCCACCTCATTCTTATCTAAAATCTACATCCCACCCCATTTTATATAGAGGAAAATTTAGTGACGAAAAATATTCTTCATTAATAATTAGTTATTATTTAAATTGTTAATCAATAATTTCAAAAAAAAATTTCAATATAATCCAATAAATTTAAAAATGAAAACATCACAATCCTCCTCATTCTCTCAATCGCATTTTTCCTCCGTAAATTCACAATGAAAATTATGCAATAGCACACCTGCCCAATTTACAAACCATATCTCGAACATAGTGAAACATGCTTGTATTTTCATATTTGGTAATAATTCAATTTTAATCAAAATAATCTCTTTATACCTCCAATTTTCAAAATTGGGTTGTAGGCCAAAAAAGCAACACAAATGGGTGAAGAAAATAGAGAAACAAAATTATGAAAATATGAAGTGGATATGAGGTTATTAGAGCCCAACGAGGCGGTGGAGCATCGTTTTTAACAAAATCCAACAATATCTTAGACCAACAGAGCGTTCGCTCACAACTTAAAGGGGTGAAATTCACAAGAAGTAGTTGAACAAGTGGCTTTAGGGATGTGCGATTCACGTTCTGGGGTTCAGGTTGCAACAAAACTTTGAGGCATGGTGGTGCCGTGGGGTTTCACATTGTGGGACAGTGGAGCCGTGTTAAAGGGAGTAAAGGCTTGGTGGTGACCGTTTGTGATGAGAAATATGATTTGGAGATAGATGGGACGTGGACTTAACAGACAGAGTGGATGTTTTTTTAAATTTAATTCAGTAAAATTATTTTCATAAATTAATGTATGATAGTGTATATGCATTAAATTTATTTAAAATTTTACTAATTAGTAATTAGTTTTTAGTAGTGACGAATTTGTTTTCGTCACTAAATTTTGCCTTTATAAAAAATGGGGTGGAGTGTAGATTTTTAAAAAGAATGGGGTGGAGTGTCATTCTTGCAAATCTTGAGGGGGGTGAGTGTATTTTACTCATTCACTTATTATTTACTTCTAACAAGATGCATAGCTCTCTAGAATTGAAGGCGACCACGACCAAGCTCCCCTTTCTCCAAGTTGTTATACACTGCTTGCCAACCTACATGCGATGGATGAACCGAATCCCAAAACAGAGTTGATTCTGGATTTTCACAAACCGTATATTTCGGCTCATTGTTCTCATCCACATTTCCACAAGAATAATCCTTACTTACCCCGACGCAGCAACCCGAGTTAACATTTGTGATGTTATTAGCAGATGGATTGCTGATAACTGACAAGAAACTTTCATAAAGGTCAAGAAATAAGAAGGTGGTGCCATCGGTGGTTACTTGGTTCAGTGTGGTAACAGCTTCCTTCAACAAGTTGTTGTGGAAAGTAGAGACAGGGTTAAAAATGAGGTCAAATAAGCAACTATAAGGGAGTTGCGCTGACAATACAGGTATACAACCAAAGGGTGGTACACTAGTCACTGCAATTTTCTTCACTCCTAACCTTTGGACGCGAATCAAATTGGTGGTCATTTGATCAACCAACTTCCTGGTGAAAGGCCTGACATTCTGCAAACAAATAATGAAAAAGGTGAAAATTTATAAGCGTAAAAAAATAAATTTACACGGTTTAAAAAATCTAGTAGTTAAGTACATTAAATTTGTTCTCAACTAATATCGAACTTTCAAAATTGTCCTTTATTCACTTTTCTTAATTTCTGTCCATTATTAATGTTAGAAGTCTCACATTGGCTAGAGATAGAGCATAGATAGCCTTTATAAGGGTAGTGCAAACCTCAACTCTTGAGCTAGCTTTTGTGGTTGAGTATAGGCCTCCTAATTTCTAATATGGTATCAGAGCCTATCCTAGATCCATTTATTGTTTATTGTGGAGACTTCCCATATTCGGGGCACCCATTGTTGTTGATCCCACGTTCCAGGTTGTTCAGTCCTGGACGTGAGGGGGTGTGTTAGAAGTCCCACATTGGCTAGAGATAGAGCATAGATAGCCTTTATAAGGGTAGTGCAAACCTCAACTCTTGAGCTAGCTTTTGTGGTTGAGTATAGGCCTCCTAATTTCTAATATGGTATCAGAGCCTATCCTAGATCCATTTATTGTTTATTGTGGAGACTTCCCATATTCGGGGCACCCATTGTTGTTGATCCCACGTTCCAGGTTGTTCAGTCCTGGACGTGAGGGGGTGTGTTAGAAGTCCCACATTGGCTAGAGATAGAGCATAGATAGCCTTTATAAGGGTAGTGCAAACCTCAACTCTTGAGCTAACTTTTGTGGTTGAGTATAGGCCTCCTAATTTCTAATAATTAATGCTTAGTAGAGTGAAAAGAGAGGAAATTCAATTAAATAAGGGTATTTTTGTTAAAAATAATTGATGCACCACAAGCTCCAAGTTGATTCTTTTAAAAATAACAAGATAAACTTCTTAGTTAGTTCTTATAAATAGAATCTGAGATAGTATTAATTAATAAAATAATGATTGAGAAGGAAGATATTTGAAAGTATTTTGATAGTGATTCAAATTAATTTACCCAGACTGTGCCCCCTGTACTCAAGAAATAAAGGTAGTCATTTCCAAAAGAGGAGAGCATAGCCATAGAATTGCTGAGATCTATGACATTGTACACATTTTCTTCTACGAGCTTCTCAAAGAAATTGATCTGCACAGTCATATTTGGGAGTGGAACGATTGTATCATTCAATCCTGTGCCACCATAAGCAAAGTTTATCCCATTCTTCAAATCGTCTGATGGTACATCATTCCTAGATTCGTAAGGTACTGGCGGTGATGGCAGTCCCAAATGCATAGCTGCACCACATGTAGTCTTATATATTAACAAATTGTCACAAAAGGAAGCAAATAGATAAGCATATATATGATCATTCTTGACTATTGTTTAGAATAAACTTACGTCATATTGAGGATAGAGAAGTAATGAATGTAATATATATATATATATATATAATTTGATGTGATAAGGAGAGAAACTTACCGATATAGTTAGAAAGAACTCTACCGTCCGAAAACCTTCCAGCGGGTTCTCCGGGAAAGGTCTTGCCGTAAGGCTCTTTCCAAGCATCAGAGAGAGGGACAGCGGGAGCGAGAGCGCTACCACTGTAACTAGATATAACTCTACCGATAGATCCATCTTTGGGTGTGTTGCCCCCATCAACAAAGGAGTCTCCAAAAACGAACAATTTATTTGTAGTATCAGCTTGTATCCCCATTATTTGTCCTGTGACAGTGCACAAAATAATCGTGCATATATGTAAGTTTGATTTTGTGGATGAACATTATTAAAGGAAAATCAATGAGTGAAATCAACAAGTTATTGGGGATCATAGATAGATGATAGGATTCATGAATTAAGCAAGAGTGGCACATTTATTTATATACATATATAAATCATACCCGAGAGAAGAAGAAATGGTAGGAAAAGGCGCAAGTGGTAAAACAGTTGCTTGTGTGAGTTCATCATGAAAAGGATAGAGGAGAAGAAAACGGAATAAGGGTAAGAGAATAGTTTGCTGAGGGATTCCTAGGAATGAGCTCGATCGATTGAGGGTGACTGAACAGTATGGATACGGATGGCTTTTTATAGTCAAAAGGAGACATGAATATGGCCAAAGTGTTCAATAATGTGATTAACTTCTATTAATATTTTTAATTCATTGGAGTGGTCTAAATTAGACTCACAAGTTAAATACTCATTTCCTTTCCTATATCACTGTTCGGGAAAAAAAGAAATACACAAATTAAGAAATATTACTTTCATGGATTTTCAAAAAACTAAAATATGAGAATATCACAATTTATTGTAAGAGGGTGTTATTAGAAAAATTGTTTAGTGTTATCTTAAAATTGTAAGTGCGTTGCACAACATCAAGAAAAAAGAAAGTTTTCCGCTGTATCAAAAAAAAAAAATAAGGAACAATTTTTTTCCTTAAAGTTGACTGTTAAATAGGAATAGATGAAGTAGCTAAAATCACCTAAGTGTTTTTTGGGATCAAAATGATAATTAAGATAAATAACTCAGAAATTTCATATTGTATTTATTTATTTAAATAATTAGATTGGTCAATTAAAATGAGATAAAGTTACTCTATTTAGATTTTAGGCAACTCTATGATATACGGTTTCAAATAAATATATGGTTTCTAACACACAACAAATAAATGAATTAAACAAAGAAATACTTTTTAAATAATTTTGAAAAAAAAAATCCAACATAGATGACTTCTATATATAAGATTACAACGTGACAATATATCAGGCAACCCAAGTTGAAAAATATAATCTGTACCTAGAAACGTCCTGAATGAAGAAGAAGTAGGAATGGTATCCAATATAAAAATGGGCTTAATTCATAAAATACTAAATCGTGGGGAACCTTTTATTTTTTTAACACTAGTCATGGAGGCCGTGGGGCAATAAATACTATTAAGCCATAAAAATACTAAATTGGCGGGCACTCTTTATTTTTTAACACAGGTAATGGAGGCCGTGGGGCACTAAATACTAAGCTATATATACTTATGTGATATATTATTGATGTGTCTGAATGTTAGCTCAAATGGTAAGAGTTAAGGGACATAAAAGTTTGAGGGGTGAAGGGTTCAGGGTTTAAACCTAAGTATGACTGATTTACTAATATTACTAACAACTAATATTTTCCTATAAAAATGAGTTGTCTAAATAACCCATGTGGGTTACTAACCCACAACTCAATTGACCAATATGATTTTTTATAAATAAATTAATAAATAAATAAAAAAGAAATTGAACTCACTTACCTTCAATGTGATTGGAAGATGGGTTATTTAACCCAAATTTTCTCATGGCTCATTTAGACAACGCATTCTTTAAACATTAATCATTTATACTTTAATTTTGGTTAATAAACGTAAGTGTGTTTATCAGTTTGGATCGATCTAATAAACTTCATGATCAAACCAAACAGTTTTTTCCTCACTATTTTTCCTCCCATAGGGTTTTTCCCACTAGGTTTTTCCTATGGAGGTTTTAACGAGGCTTGATCATGAGCTGTTCTAGGAAAAACCTCCCTAGGAAAAACCCTAGGGGATGAAAAAACTTCATCACGCTTTTTCCTCACTCGCATGCTTCTCGGGAAAACTTCTCAGGAGGTCACTTATCCCAATATTGCTCCAATGCAGACACACTTAACCTTGGAGTTTTTAAGAGTTGCGCTCCCGAAAAGAAGATAATCTTGATTTCATGAGTAGTACCAATCAAATATTTTATGCCCTCCTCACCTGTATAGTCTCATAACTATTAAGTCTTAGAATACTTCTTGTTCAGGGTCGAGATCAATTTATTCACTTGTCTCTCCTCCTAGAAGCCTGCCAAGAGTCGATCCTTTTCTATGCTTCATCGCACCGACGATCATTCCCCGCCCTCATCGACCTCAAGTGTGTATTCAAAGGTAAAACTTTTAGCATCCTTGAGGTTTCGGATCTTCATATCATGAGGATTTTTTGGTGGATCAAGGCTATTTGGAAGAGCTGCCCTTACACTGTGGACCAATTCAGCATGGATTTTTGCAACATAGAAATGCAAAAGCAAGAAATCAGACATCGTGTTGCAATGTGGTCACCTCCGAACAGGGGATTCTCAAATTCAATGTTGACGGGGCCTCTCAAGGTAACCCGGGTCTGTGTGGAGTGGGGGGTGTTCTTAGGGATTTCAGAAATATCATCCTTGGCTTCTTTTCCATCAATATGGGTTATGGTTGGGCGTACGAAGCCGAGGTAAAAGCCTTCTTGAAAGCTTTGATGTTTTGTCAACAACATGGGTTCAAAGACATATTGATAGAAAGCGACTCTACGCTGGCTGTGGGATGGGTCTTGACTAAAACAAATCGTCCATGGAAACTTTTGAATGATCTGAACCAGATAGATATGTTGTTGTTAGAGGTTCATTGCCTGGGGGTGCATCATGTCTACAGTGAAGCAAATAGCTCCGCTGATACTCTTGCGAAATATGGAGTAAATAGATCGACGAATCTCTGGTGGTGTTCCAGTTCTGCTCGGTGATCATGCTGCCTTTGGTGTGCGCTTTCACCTTCCTTTGGTGCTGCTTGCGGGTGCCTTGTTTTTCTCAGATGTGCTTCTCGTTCCCCCTGCCTCTGTGTGTTTTTTATGCGTTTTCTACTAGTCTTAGTTTCTTGATTTGTATATGTTACTTTCTTTTTCTGTTCTTTGTATTCTGTTACTTTGCTGGCTTTCATGCCCAACCTTTTTTTAATATATATCTTTATTTCTAAAAAAAATGTACAAAGTTTTTTAAAAAGCAACCATAAGAGTTTTACATACTGATCCAATCATATTTTCCTATTTTATATAAATATTTTTAAATTCAAATTTGATTATGGCATGGAAAACTGATGAATTCTTATTAGATGGTTGTGTTAAATTTTGATATTCTAGCCGTGTATTCATCATCAACTTCTAGTTTTCCACAAAATTGTACACTCTCTTACTTGTTCTTGAAGATCCAAGTGCTAGATCCAACATAATCTTGAAGAATTCATGCAGTATGAAGTAAATTCCGCATTATTAGGGTATCATGCAGTCTATTGCACCGTGGAGATCTAACACTTTGTTTGGTAAGATAGAGATAGATAGAGAAGAGAGAGTAGAGAAGAGAGAAGTTGAGTAGAGAGAAATAGCTAAGAAATAATGTACACTCTGTTTGGTAGAGAAGAGAGAGATAGAGAAGAGAGAGTAGAGAAGAGAGAAGTTGAGTAGAGAGAAATAGGTGAGAAATAGAGTAGATTTATAGGTTGTTTGGTATGATAAATCAAACCTTCACTCATCTCTCTTCAATCTCTCTTCAATTTGGAGAGACCAAAAAAGTGGTGAGACCCACCACTTTTTCTCCCCTCTATCTCCCTCCTCTCACCTACCAAACACACATACTTCATCATTCCTCCCCCTAACTCTCTCTTCTCCATCTCTCTCTATCCAAACCTCCCTCTACCAAACAAAGTGTAAGTCTTGAAGATGTTTCACTCTAGATCTGGTCAAAATTCTCTTGAGACTGCATCTTTGATTCTGAGTTTTAGAGTTTTTTTACAGACATCCTCTTTTGGAGGTAATTCTATTCGAGTTGGGAACATACATATCATAGTGGAGTTAGCGTGTTTTCTTATCTGCAAGATTTGAATTCAAGACCTTGCTTAAGGGGAATTAAACATGTATCACTTGAACCGACCTATTGCTAGTATTTTTGAGTGCTTCAATCAAGCCCTAATTTTAAAATTATTTTTATTGGACAACTTTGTAAAACCGGTGGTCCTTGTTTTTCTAATTTCACCTCCCTACTAATTTTTTTGTCACCATCTTAGTCCTTTTCTTTTTTTTAACTATGCAAGTCAGACTAACTCTATATTAAATAGCTAATGCGTGCTATTTTTCCTGAGGTGGCACTCGATCATGCAGATATAGCAGATATAGATAACCAATTTTATATATCTGATCATTTAGATAACACTAGTTTCGAGAGCATGCAGCTGTATGGGCAGCTTCATTTTATTTTGATTCTAGTTCGATAATTCATATTTTAGAATTTTACACTTATTGTTATTATATTTATATTTTTAGAGATTTACACATAAAACTTATAACAACAAAGACTCATGCTTCTCGTCAGGGCCGGTCCCGACATTTTGGAGGCCATGAGCCGTTTTAGAGTTAATTAGGTAGAATAATTCAAGAAAACCTTCCGCATTCCAATGTTAATTATATTAAGCTCTTAAATACAGAAGTACTACAAAACTGGTCTTGAATACAACTACTATTTTTTTTTTTTGAAAAATTTAATGAAAAATTTTCTTTGGGTCTCTTCTTTTTGGAGGCCCTGAGTTGTGGGTCTGCCTGCACAAGCTCAGGGCCGACCCTGCTTCTCGTGGGGGCGACTCACTATTCTACATTTAACTTATTACTAGAGTTTTCATATTATTATTATACGTGTTGCTATACTTAAACTGCTGAAGATGTAATTCACTCACTTTTTAAGGGTTTTCTTTACCATATATAAGGTAAAAAGTTTTTAGAAAATTAAAATAAAATGGGATTGTTGTAATCTGAATTGTCCACCAATTTTGCATGTGATAACAGACATAAAATTTGTGACTGTTGTAACAGCTGCAATTTCATTCTATGCTTTTTTTTATAAAAAGAACTCATTTTATAGGAGTTAAAAACCAACTAAGTTTTGAGACAGTTGCATTTTTTTTTTCTATAAGCCAAAATTTTATTAAATAAAAGTACGAAGTATACTTCAATACAATATGTACGTATGAAACATATGTAAAATACTAAAAACAGATTTAGCAGTTATAGCTAGAGAAGAAAATGTACTAAATCCATCCCTCTACTTATAATTATTAAGTTAATTTCTGATGTATCTCTTAATACTAATGTCTACCTCTCTTCACGTTATAGATCTAAACTAAAAAACTCAGCTTTATTTTTCTCGTGGTTATTTTTTAAATTAAATAGAAAGTCAACTACTCAAATACTAATATTGAGGGATCTTCCCCCACAACCACAATAAATACACCCCACATGGTCATCCTCCTTCCATCAAAGCACTTTTAAAAATTCCTCATGTTTCCATCGGTGCAAACAGGTCCATCTTTATTGCCAAACCAAGTAACAGCCCCAGTGTTGGTTTTTGACCAATCCTATTCCCACATGCGGATTTTCGCCCATGTTGACTTTATCATCTATTAATAAGGTTACAAATTTTTGGGTGCAATTTTATGATCCCAGGGCTCGAACATGTGACTGTAAAGTCGCATGCCTTTAAGAACAAGATAGACGATGAATAAATCTTTGTTAAGGACACCTATGGTTTTGATGAGTACAGATAACTGCGACGATTTAAAGGTGAATGACCTTGACAACAATGTTGAGGCAAGAGAAGAGGGACTTCTATTCTTCAGAAGTATATTCAATTTTGAGGACATTTTGGTTAATTAATATCAGAAGTGTTGAAGTTTCGTTGCCAGAGTTTAGAGTATTTGTGGCCGCGGTGCTTGGGTTCCCGAGGATATTTGGAAGACACCATCATCAGCAGATAATTCATAACTCAAGACTTCACCGAAGAACCCATAATTAGGTTTGAATGTGAGATTCTCCTTGAAGGATATGAGCGACTTAGGATAGATTGACTCCATTGCATCATTATTGCACTCCAGAGAAGAGTTATTCCATAGTTTTTGGGACATGATAATCGAGAAGTTCTTCAAAGTCTATGTAGAGAGGAGTACATATGTTTCTAGTAGCCATTTCTATTTTAGATCGTGTAACGACCCGATCTCTTGAGGGTTGAAATCATAATATCAATAAAGAAATAACGTGTTGTCAAAAAATACAAAGAAATAACGACATTTAATGACATCAAAAATTTCCAACAAATTAAAATCTTTCATTAATAAAGCCAGAATGACAATTGTACAAAACATAAGTTGAAAGTAAGGAAACTACGTATTGTCACCCCTCCCAAGTCAACGCGTAGGAAAAACTTCGAGGATGGTGATGACCCTAGAACAATGACAAATAAAGATAATATGAGAACACAAACCCAAAGGACAAACTTAAAAGTCTAAGACACCAAAGGAGTACTACGTCTAGCTAACAGCCATCCAAACAAGGGATCTTCTCGTCCCTGGGATGCATCTCTAATCGTCTCCAATGGCGCTTCCAGATGAAAGGTTCATAACAAACACAAATTCAATGGCGTAGCACTCCATCTAATGGTGTTAAGCGCCAAAATAACAAGCAATATAAACAAGTAAGGGACAACTCAACAATCAAGACTCCAATCCAACATATTACAAATATCAAGTCAAAGTGGGGATAAAAGTATGTTGTCATGCTCAAGTCCAAAGTCAACAAATATAAGTCTCTTTATCAAGTTCTATGATTAGTCTAGGATGAATGCAAAGTCAAGGTTGATCCCTTCAACAATCAAAACGATTCAGATAGTCAATCTCCCCAATTAGTGTGTGAAGATATTTATGAAGATGCTATGAGAAAATTCAAATGATAAGCATATTTTTTTTTATAAGCCAAATGAATTGAATAATCCAACCCATGGTACAACTGATAAAAAAGAAAAAGAGACAGGGAATAAGCTAAACAAACAGCTCCTAGTCAAAACATCCAAAGGGCCATCGAAGCACCTAACAGCAAAGAAACCAAGCTGCTATAGAAGCAAAAAAAACAGCGAGAGAGACTCGGGGAATCACTCCACTGAGATGTCAAAGTTCCCTTACTGTATCAGAGTGTTCTGCCTCTACTCCTTTCTTATGGATGCCAAGCACAGAACCTGCCCAATTCATATAACAGCAAAAAATACCCACATGGTTGCTGCATTTACAGAATTTTGGTCCAATTCAAATTATTAGCATGTATTGATGAGCTTCAAAACATAAGTGGATCCTAAGAAGTTAGGCAGTGGAATTAACTTCTTCAAACTTAGAGTGCGCCTGCCAACATATTTATTAGAAATAATTGTTTTTTAATTTTTAGAGGCATTTGAAAAAAAAAAATTGGGTTACGTTTTAATTTTCCATTAGAAGCCATTTGAAATTTACTCTTTTATTAATACATCATAAATCAAATCAGTATAAAATAAACCTATCAGCAATGCAAAAATCAAACCAATCATATAAACCCATAAAAATGGAAAGCTATAATAATGAATAAATATATAGTACACACTATATAGTGATATTTTCAGCTTATCAAAATATATATATATATATATATATATGTAGTGATATTTTCAAATGAATATAAAAGGCCTAGGCAAAATCTTAAAAAAATCAATATTAAAAGAAAATGTAATAACAAGTGGTTGTTTAAACTCTTAGGTTGAGAGTTCGATTTCTAAGACCCGCACTCACTACACTCGGGTCGAAAATGTGAGAGTAATTTAACAACAAAAAAAATTCCTACAAATATTTACAAAAATATAATATGACAAATTTTTTAGACATTATATAATAAAAGTCACCCGTGCTTTGCACGGGTCATTCAACTAGTGTAATAGCTAAAAGAGAGATTAATTTCTATACACTGACGGTGTAAATAAATTTTACACAATTATTCAATCACAATCCTCTATTTTGTTAGCTCATAATAAATATTAAAACTAATCCTAAAAGTGACGTTGTGGGAGAGGTTGGGAGTTTGGATCATCAACTGGCTTATAATAAGATCTCCATCATAGTTAGGATGAACGTGTGTTGGTATTTTTTTTTATAGGCCAATAATATAATATAACTAGACACAAGGGGTGCCACTTATGGTTTACAACACCTCAATTAAAAGAAAGAGGTGGAAAAATCAACAGACTTAGGAATATAAAAGCATAACAGAGTTAATTAGCTGATCAATATCAACATAACCACCTCCTGGTTGTGCCTCAATGTTTGGGATATTGCAGTTTAACCCCTATATTAGCTGATCAATATCAAAAGAAAAGGAAGAATTGAGGTTCTCAGTCTTCTTTGGATGGAGTATCGAATAGAGGAAAGGATGTGGGTACAAAAGTCTAGACTGAACTGGTTAAGAGTGGGAGATAAAAACTCTTGCTTCTTCCATAAAGTGTGTAAAGTAAGAGAGTCTCGTAATAACCTTGCCAATCTGATTTTTGATGGGGTTTGCATCTCTAATCCTAAGGCTATCAAACTAGCCATTTTCAACCATTTCCTTTTGATGGGGTTTGCATCTCTATCAAACTAGCCATTTTCAACCATTTCCAATCTTTTTTCAAGAGGTCAGAGAGATGGGAAGCAAAGTTGAAATGTGACTCTAGAGTTAGCTCTCTGGACAAAGCTATGTTGGAAGAATCATTTACGGAAGCGGAAATCTAGGCCATTGTGCAAAGCTGTGATGGTAATAAGGCTCCGGGACCGGATGGTTTCAATCTGAATATCTTCAAGGCACATTGGGAATTGCATAAGAGGGATGTTCTGAAAGTGTTTCATGATTTCTATGCACATGGGAAGTTGGTTAGGGGCTTGAACGCGGCCATCATTGCCCTTATCCCGAAAACGGAGAATCCTAATTCAATTTATGATTTTCGTCCAGTAAGCTTGATTGGAAGTATTTATAAGCTAATTTCCAAAATCTTAGCTTCACGCCTCCAAAGGGTAATGCCATACATTATTTCGGAAAATCAATTTGCTTTGACTCAAGGGAGGAAAATTGCGGATTGTATACTCATAGCCAACGAGGTAGTTCATTCGATGGAGAAGAGAGTGGATGGGGGATTTCTAGTGAAACTTGACTTTGCAAAGACCTATGATAACATTGATTGGGTATTCTTGCTGAATGTGTCTAGAGATGAGATTTGGAAAGAGATGGATCCAATGGATTGAAGAATGTGTGTCCACGACCTCGTTAGCGGTGCTTGTGAATGGTTCCCCAACTAATTTCTTCTCCATTGAGAAAGGTTTGCGACAAGGAGACCCCTTACCACATTACTTTTCAATATTTGTGTGAATGGCTTATCTTGCATGTTGAATAAGTTGCTCAGTTTTGAAATACCTTGCGGGTTTCGGTTAGGAGATGATTTATGGATTAATCATCTTCAATTTGCGAACAACACATTGATTTGTTGCGCAAATGACACCTACCAAATGGATAACATTGTCGCGGTTCTGGAGTCCTTTCTAGCCATCTCGGGTCTGAAACAAAATTTCTCTAAATCCCATGTCTTTGGGTGTAACATCAGTCATGAAGACATTATCCGGGCAGCTTCAGTGTTAGACGTTGTGGTGGGGCAACTTCCCATTAAATATTGACGTGCACCACTTGGGGACAACCCTTGGAAGAAAAGTTTTTGGCAACCAATGATTGAGAATATGAGGATTAGACTTGGCTCTTGGAGTTCCAAATTTCTATCCCTTAGTGGTAGACTAGTCTTGTTGAAGGCTGTGTTGAGTGCAATCCCTATCTATCATATGTCTCTTTTCTTGGCTCCTAGAGATGTGGTGGGATAAATGGAAAAATTAATGAGATCGTTCCTTCGGGGGAGAGTTGATGGGAGCAAGTGTGCAAAAGTGTAGCGGTTGGTGGTTTGGATGTCGGATTTTTGGGGTGGAAGAACCATGTGATGCTTCTCAAATAGGGGTGGAGATTTGGGACTAAGAGTAGAGCTCTTTGGAGAAAGGTTATTTGTGCTAAATACAAATGGGATGAACAACAACTTCTTCTTCACTTGGCTGTAACAAATATCAACCAATCCTCTACTTTGATTCGTGACATGCTGAAAGTTATTCTTGGGGACTCGATATTCTCAAAAGTCTTTAGAGAAGGGTGCTGCTGTGTAGTGGGTCATGGCAATAGAATTCGCTTCTGGCACGATCCATGGCTAGATGCAATGACTCTTCATTTCAGGTATCCCAGAATCTTTGCCTTGTCACTAAACAAAAATTCTAAGGTTGGAGAACTGGGCTCTTTCTACAATGGTAAATGGTAATGGGATTTGGGACTTCGTCGATCACTCTTTGACTGGGAAATCTCAAAATACAATGAGCTATTGGCTGCCCTCAATGCGATTATTCCCTGTGATGAGTATGACTCCATCATTTGGACTGGAGCTGTTGATGGTGTTTTTACGGTTAAAAATCGATATGTAGCCATTGAACTCAGAATTTATCCGGCTGCTCCTTGGCTTATTTCCAAGCAATGTATAAAAATTACCCCCCCCCCCCCAAAGTAAGTCTCTTTGTTTGGCAACTCATGGAGAACAAAGTGGCAGTCAAGGTAAACTTAATGAAAAGAGGAGTGGCAATTGAGAATGGCGGCTAATGTGAGACTTGTGGGCTGCTGATCAACCTTCCACCTTGCGCTGGGATGTAGCATCTCATGAAAATTCTGGTGCTTAACTATGGCCAGGGAGGGTATTGTTTGGTGCATTCCGAGGTCTTTCTCGGCTTAATTGGAGGAATGGTCTGCGCTAAGGTGCAAAACCGATAGGCTGCTATGGGAATTGATACCAAGTGCAATAGTTTGGTCCATTTGGCTGGCTCGTAATGAACAAGTATTTCAGTAGAAAGTGTTCGAGTCGATTTGAGATTTACATCTTACAAGAATCATGTGGTGGATCAAAGCTTCGTGGAAGGAGTGTCCTTACTCAGCCTTGGACTTTTTGCTTCATTTTGAGAAACTTAAAGGTAAGGCAAAGGAGAAACCGATCAGAAACAATGTGTTGTGCCCCCCTGCTAATTCTCTCAAATTCAATGTGGATGGCTCGGCAAGAGGTTCTCCAGGAATTAGTGGCCATCGGGGGGGGGGGGGTGCTAAGACGTCATGACTGTGAGATCATTGACATGTTTGCTATGGCTACTGGTGTCCTTTGGGCTCATCAGGATGAGGTCAAGGCCATCTATCGGGCGGTATCTTTTTGCAAGGAGTTTGCCTTCTCTCATGTGGCCATTGAAAGTGATTCCTCCCTTGCAGTGGGATGGGTAAACCGCAAATTAAACAGACCTTTTGGACCCTTTTAAACGATTTAAATGCAATTGATTAGCTTATGAGTGAAGTGGTGTGCCTTGGTGTTTCCCACATTTATAGAGAATCCAATTCTATGGCAGATTATCTTGCCAAGTTGGGTTGCGATCTGAGCCTCTCTGGGAAAATCTGACCTGATTTGAAGGTTCCCTACTATCATCTCTGGTTTTTGCCGACCCTCTTTTGCTATTATGTGACTGGTCTATGACCTGCCATTTTTTCTTCTCCCTGGCTGTTGTGAGTCGTGCCCTGTTTCTAGCTTTTTGGGTCTGTTTGGGGACTTATGTTATGACTTTAGCTCTATTTTTCTGTTCTTTTTCCTAGCTGTATTCTTTTTCCTGCTTTTATTATTTGTTGTTCCTTTTGTTGCTCACTTGGGAGAGCTTTGTTCCCAAGCTTGCGACTTGTTTGCTATCAATATATTTATCCTTTAAAAAAAGGGAAGAAAGTGGAGAAGTATAGAATGTGGAGCACCAAAAATTCTAGATTAGTAAATTCGATAAACATGATTAAACACATGTCACTAATTAATGGAACTAAATGATCCTTATTATAGCCCTCAAAGAGAGACTCAAAAAAGAGATAGACAAAACTCTCACAAGTATCAAAATTCTTCCATATGTCAGTTTAAAGTATGTAAAATAAGCTCATACAACTAAAAAATTCACTAAAGTTCTTGATGCTTTTTCTCTGAAAAGATTTTTCTTTTCTAATTTTTCCAAAGTCTTTTGGGCTTCTACTAAATTGAATTTTATGTTTAAATGGATTTAGTTTTTATAATACTATTTCTGGGCTGAAGTTCAAGACAGAGAATACGTACTAAAATCAAGCTGTGTGATAATGTTCGTGATTGCTTGCAATAATAAAGTGATACTTCATCAACACCTAAATCTTTGAACTGACCTATTTATTGAAAAAAAAAATTGTCAAATTTGTTAATTTCTTATTAAGTGTTCATACTAAATTCATATCTATCAAATATTCAAATGCTATTCCATTATGTTATTCTTTCTTTTTATGTGAACTAACTCGATTTCATTAATTAAAATATACATAAATACGATAAAATGAGAAGAAAATCTCCTATAAACTAGTATAATAAGGTTTTGGATATAGTTTGATTTCGAATAAATTTTAAAGGAGAGAAGAGAAATACAACCTAATCATCTGCAACAGTTTGGACAAATGCTTCATGACAAGTGTAGCTAGCCTTTCTTGACTTAAAGGAGGAGTGATGCCATATCATGACGTTCTTTGTCTTAGGTGGGAAGAACTTGCAGAATGGATGTTCTGTATTTGAATTATCAAGCTAGTGTTTGGATTTAGAGAGTGTAATTTTTTAATGGATCATCAAAAAGTGATGACTTAACTATACATGTTGATGAAGATGAACATCTTGATGAGGAGAAAACACTAATACTAGCAAGATTATTTTTTCTTGGACTTTAAAGTATTCCTGATTTGATAAAGTTCCTATATGATGACTGTATTTTAATAATGTATCCTTACAATTATCAGTTTTTGTTTGAGCTAGAAGCATGAGACATATATTGTAATATTGGTTTTAATTCAAGTCTTATATATGCATGTGATGGAAAAAGAAAAACCAGCTTGGGTTAATGCCTTTCAAAATTTACATTTTGCTGGCTTTTAAGGATGTTGCAGATATATGATATTGAATTCTAAAACCTCTTTTTATTTGGTTGGGGTGTTTTCCTCATCCCTATTTCTTGATAGAGTTGTTCTCATGTGCTTTTATTCCATAAAATAAGACTTTTTTGTTTTAATAAAAAATAGTCTAAACCCCTACAAGAAGTTTTGTTAGAACATCTAGAAAATGATCATTCTCCTATTGTACTTCATTCTTGAGCCATGTTCAAAACTTTACACTTTCTTTCATAAAGACATATATGTGTCTTCTTACTGCTAACGACAATACTTTTTTTAAAGAAGAATATATATATATATATAATTTGGGAACAAACTCTTCCAAGTAAAGTGAGGCTAAAGTCTAAAAGAAGAAAACAAGAACAGGGAATAAAACAGTCACAAAAGCAACAAAACAACCAACAGAAGGCACCCAAAAAGAAAGAGGGGCCAAAACAGACATAGAATTAGAGACCTAAAGGCAAAACCCAATAGCAAACCCAATGCATAAAACAACACAACAAGATGCACGAGCATGATCCAGCAATACAAATCCTAGAGTCATTGTCCAAGAAAGCAACGCCCATTGCCACTTCAAAGGTAAAAAAAACCAATGCCTAACCAATAGCAAACACCGAAAATCTTTGGCTAAGAAAACAGAGAAGGGTACCATTAGAAATATATCAGAAAAGTCTCTACTAGCTGTCAGCAAGGGAAACGAAAGCAAGTAGCAGCAGCATAGGAGTCATGATGCCAAAAACCAGACATTCTGAACATCGAGCTTATTTATTTTTCCATCTCACCTTGAAGTCTTGAACATCAAACTCATAAAACTAGAAGCCTAGAGCCCTAGACCATCACACAATAACACCGCAAGATATCAAGGCTAGACTCAAGAAGAGGCCATAACTATGCAACCAGTGTCCACAAGAGATAAGCTCTCAAGAAAGAGGGTCCTCTAGCTCAAACCCACAACACATCATATCTAGAGCAGCCTTTCTTGGATAAAAAATCAGCCATACAGTTTGCTTCTCGATACGTATGACCAACTTCCACACAAGCAACTGATAACAGTAGGAAATCAATTTCCACGGTTGCCTTGGCTTTTGCTGTTCTCCGCATGAGCTTCTGTCTCATGTTACCTTTCTATTAATATATGCTTTCAGCTTTCAAAAAAAAAACAGTAGGAAATCAATTTCATTCAGGACGTTTATCAGTTTCCAAGATCTGTTCACTTTTAAACCTACCTTCCAGCATAGATTTTCTTCTAATTATTTTTCTTAGATGAAAAAAAGCGACGCATAGATTTACAAATTCAAACGCATTAAAGTACGACTTAGGATTAGGATTCAATGAAATTGATATTCATTTTTTTTAAATCAAAAAATAATTGAATAATAATCGAGTTGAGATAGAAGTCGATCTTCTCAAAAAGACAAACAACAAAATCATAGCGTCATCCCAGATATAAACTCGCTAAAGTAAAACAACAAAAACCAAACCTAGCCAAAATTTCATGCGCGATATTCCAAATACATTTTTATGTTTTTATCCTTTCTCCAGCGTTGTATCATTCACGATTATTTTGTTCTCCATTTCCATGTCTTGAGGGGAAAATAGTTTTCTTTTCTCTTTCTTGATGCTCGAGCTCTTGAACCTCGATCCTACAAGGTTAAAAGTAAATTGAAAAAAATAACATTAGCTTACCAAATTTTGAATACTTTTCTTGTTATTTAATTCTAACCTGAAACATAACAAATACAATATTTTCTTTGTGAATTTTAGATGAAATATAATGGTCATATAAAATGACTTTTACCTTTCACTTGGCTGTACTCTTCCTAGCATAATTAGGAGGAGGAATTTCATAAAGCACAAAATTGATTACTTCTTGTTTAGATCGAAATTTTTCTTTCAAAGATATGTGCGTAAAGTTCTGCATAAACCATTAGATATATCAGTCATTAAAGTAAATAAAAATTATTTAGAATTATGAATATGTGTATATGCAACAAGATTAAGCCATGGGAATAATTTATCGATATAAACTTTCCCTTATAAATACAAAAAAAAGAAAATCATAACTTAGAATTTCAGAAAACATGTAATATTTTTCCCGAAGTATTTGTAATCTTATCTTACCACATCTTTCTTTCCATAAGTTCGTTTCCTTTTTTCTACGGTCCAATTGTCTAGTCTTTTCATTACATTGCAATCAAAAGTTTTTTCCATCACCTGTTGCAAATTTGTAATAATTTATCACGCAAAAAATAATTTATTAATTTGGATAATTATTCAATGAAGATGAGAATAACGCAATACAGAAAAAACAAGAAGAAATTTCGGACATACTTCAATAACTCTCCTATCATAAAACACTAGTGGAAGCTCAAATGAGAATGATTTTCTTCCAATGACCTTGAATCTCTTTTTTCCTCTTTTGCGCACAACCTATCAACAACATCACAAATAAACCACTTAGTTTTTATTTTTAGGGCACAAATGAGAATATCTCTGACTGAAAAAATAATCTTAGTTGATTGATATTGGGAATTCATTATACATTTCACCATAATAGGACCAAATAACCAATTTTCACACACTAACAATCCACAAAACTGGAGAAATAATAGCTTTACTTTATTTGTTGAGCCATCTCCATCATTTGACCCCCTCACCGGCTTGGGTAGTGCAGGCCCATCATCCACATATTTTGATTTCCCCAATTCATTGGTAAATTTCTGGTGTCAAAGATAAATGAATCATTAATGTTTAAGACCATTACCAGTAAAAAGTTCTTATGCTTAGAAACAATTACATTGACTTACCGTCATTTGCGAATTGAGATATTTATGAACTATTCCACTAAGATTTTTCTCTTCGTTGATTGAAGAAGTATTGCTGTAGGATTCTGACTCTGATGCACCTGCAGCATTGCTTGACTCGCTTTGCATAGAACTTGCCATCACCACACTGAACACTTATTCGAAGGAACCGTACTCAGGAAAATAAAGCCTAAAGAAATATGTTTGGAAGAAGATCTTTGAAGTGGTGCATGTATCTTGACATGTGATTCTAGTACATATCTTAAAGCATTTAGTTTTTACTTTGACTTTTGGGGAAATATTAAATTTTAAGAATATTAATAAACATGGCATTTGGGGAAATATTAAATTTTTAGAATATTAATAAACATGGCATTTGGGGAAATATTAAATTTTTAGAATATTAATAAACATGGTATTTGGGGAAATTTTAAATTTTTAGAATATTAATAAACATGGCATTTAATAGGGGTTAAAAATTTCTTGACTTTTTTATAGACAAAAGTTTTTCTATGCCAAAATGGTTATGATTTTAATGTTTGGCCTTTAATCAAATTGTTTTTTACTAAAATTTACTAGCAGGAGTTAAATTATAATATTTTTAATATTTAATAAAAATTACTATAGTGTTATGAAATAAATAAATAAGTATTAAAATATTTATTCATTATAAATATAACAAAAAAATAATTGTGTTGAGACATCTAAATAAATAGTATTAGAGATTTTTTATGTTTTAAGTTGACCGTATTAGAGTTCTCTTTTGTAAAGAATTAATATTGTTTAAATTGAATAATTTTTATTTAATAATTAGCATTGAAGAAATTTTATTTTGTTGATTTAGGTTCTCTTTTTGGTGTTTATTGTTATGGTTTTGGTTGGGGAGGTAAGTGGTTTGCCAAGCATCAAGTTGTAAGCATCGATACTCACTTGGGGAGAATTGTGCCTAAGATATTTTCGTTATTTAATCACTCTCATGAAAAAAGATGAACTTTATTAATATTGAAACCTTCATGAGAACAACACTCTCATGAAAACTTGAAAATCATCCAAAAGCAACCCAACTCTTATCTATAGTTTGAGCCTTATTAAAACTTCTCTAGGTAAAATCCATTAGGAAAAGACCTAGAGAAGGAAAAAGAGTACAACAAACTATAAAGAACAATTGAACAATACATCATGTCATACCATTACATCCACCCAAAAAAATTGAACAACAAAAAGCAAACAACCTGTATTCAACCCATCAATATTTAGAAATTTTAAATTTATTCATCTTTCATTAAAATTATTTATCTTCCTCAAGTTATTCTTGTAACTATATAATTGATTAAAAATCGTATTTATTTTTTTCAAATAATACACACACGTACAATATGGTTAACATTGTATAGAAATACTATGTTTTTATTTACAATATTGTATAAAAATTACTATTGTGCAATCAAATAAATATTAAATAGTTATTCATTATAAATACTAATTTTTACTACTACATTTTTATGTACAATATTTTAATATTGTATAAAAATTACTATAGTGTAATTAAATAAACAAATAAATACTAAAATAGTTATTCATTATAAATATAAAAAGATTATTGTGTTGAGACATCTGAATAAATATTTTTAGAGTTTTTTGTGTGTAAAATTGCTCATATAAGAGTTCTCTTTACATAAATAGTTAATATTACTCAAATTTTAATATTTAATAATTAGCATTGAAGTAATTTTAACAATTTAAGTTAGAACCTATTATGTTGGTTTATGTAACGCTCCAATTTCTCAATCAGGGATCACATTAGTAAGACAACAAATCTAAGGACTAGTTTCAAATTTTCGATAAACATTATGGATTCTCGAAAAACACTTATCATCACCAAGGCAAGTGTATCCAAGAAGTTCCCATGAAAGTGAGATGCGTCACAACGGACACTTAAGTACCAAAACTTTCCTTGTGCAGAACAACCTGAGAGTTCCTTACCCTATATCAAATTTCTATCTGTTGCCTCGCTTGATAAAACAATTAATATATATATATATATATAATTTGTATCTGTTAACAATCAAATATTCAAAAACACTAGGTTACAAGAAGATAAAATTAGAGTTGCTTGTAGCCTTCGCGTCAAAGAAGAAGTCATAGATCTCCGTCTTCACTGCCTTCTCTTTGATTACTATTGGCACACTTGAGTGACCATCTGGAGATGTCTCAAGTCGGGTGGGTCACCTCCAAGTTTGTCCCTTGGGAAGAGAATATCGTTAAAATCACCCACAAGCAAACAGGGTCTTGAGTGATTAGTAATCAAACGGGTCACAAGTTTCCAAGTCTCTTCCTTTAAACGGTCCTCCAGAAAACCATACACGAAGATAACAGTCATAGGACATAGGTCCTCAGAGTGCAAAATAGTGCAAAGAATATGATTAAGAGAAGCTGATAAAATTTCCACCTGGAGCTCTTGCCTCCACCACAAACATAAACCACCCGCTCTTGAACATCCATGGCCCGGAAAAATATTTTTCATACCCCCTATTCCTCTCTGATTTGAAGCCTTTGTTGTATACCACATAGTCTCCATAGCAAACACCACATCAGGATCTTTTAAAAGAACAAGCTTCTTCAAGGCCTTAACTGTCGGCTGGTTTCCAAGTGCCTGGCAGTTCCAAGCAAGAATCTTCATTGAGGTGGGCGGTACAGCCTAGCAGGCCCTGCCATCCCCAATCCAAATTCAATAGTTTTCTTCTTCAAAGGTGGTGAAAAACCGGTACTTTGTTGGCCAAACATGGAAGAAGACACGCTTGTCCTTTTTCTGTGTTCACCCTCATGATGTGCTCCTCCTCCCTCTCGGATTTGGATCCCTCTAGCCCCACTTCTTGGCTTCCTTTTCCTTGGACTGTTATTCCCATGCACACGTTGGCTACCAAATGCAAAATCAGCCCCCGCTTTTCTTTTCCTTTCCCTAGCCTCTTGTTTTTGTCCACATCATCTTCAGAGTTCTTTTTCACTGTTTGTTGTGCGCACCTGACTCTTGTTTATCCTCCATTGTGTTCATCTCCATGTTCGGATCCTCCTCAACGCTCTTCT
Source organism: Lotus japonicus (assembly GCF_012489685.1). Lineage (NCBI taxonomy): Eukaryota > Viridiplantae > Streptophyta > Magnoliopsida > Fabales > Fabaceae > Lotus > Lotus japonicus. Next base: position 115,684,466 of record NC_080041.1, on the reverse strand, counting down.
TCCCCGTCTCTTTGCCTGCATCTCCCGTGTCGAGTTCATGACCATCATCATGGTTCTCTTCTTCGTCCTCCTCATTCTCCTCCTGTAACTCGTCTTCTTCCTGCCTGTAGTTCCCTCCTTCCCGTCGGCCACCACTAGCCATACCGGTTTGGAGCACCATGGGAACGATGGAATTTATCGTGTGTTATAAGTGTTTCACCTACGTCTTCTTCTACATCAGATGACGAGTGGCAAGGATTGTTGTTTGCTCGAGCGTCACCTTAATTGTTCTGTTAGAGCTTTGGGTAATGAAAATGAAGTGAGGGTGGGTAATGAAAATGAAGTGAGGGTGTTCAAGCCAAATTGAGTTTATCCTAATCCAATCGTAATATAACTCAACCATGGGCATAATTACGAGCAAAATCTAATATATAGCATAATAGCAAACAAACTTATGTCTCAAAAAGTCATTGCATTCAACGCCCACTTTAACACACAACAGACCAAAATAATGCAGAAATATTCCAACCTTTACCATTCAAACAGTCGCCACAAATATAAAAACAGAAACAGCCAGCTTAAGCTTTCATCACAACTAACTTAGAATGAAAATAGATTACCGGCAACGTAAGGAAAGTTACACAGGAAACATCCAGCAGCGCGTACACAGTCATATTTGCGCTGATTTTAAAAGGAACAATTATGTTTTTCTCACTAAATCTGTTGCTAGAGTTTTACTATTCTTCAACCAAACAATGGAAGAGCGTGTAGTGTAGACTTGGTAGAACTAGTTTTCGTAATCATTTCTTATTTTAATATACCTGGACCCAAAAAAGTAGAGTCCCCAAGCAACCAAAAAACTTTCTTTAATGTAGAGCGTAGCTCACGTAACTCAACCTGATCTTTTATAAATTTTGAAAGCCACAGCAACAGCTGCTACAGCTCCAAGCACACCAACGCCTATGAGGATATCACGCTCCTTCAACCCTGACCAATTACTACTGATTTTGCTCTTTTCAGTTGATCCTTCAATCCCATTGCTTTGTTCAATTCTGCAGCAAGAAACCCCATTAACACCCTGGCAACAACCACCCACATCTTTGCTAATCAGATCGTCACTTTTAATGCCGTTTTCCTTGCCCTTATTGGTATCTTCTCCATTAGCAAGTTTCTGGTCATCTACTCCATTAACTTCTGCAACAGATGGCCCCATTTGACCCCTGCATAAATTTCATGAAGTTCAGCTAATATCCCTTGATTATAAGAAAAGTGCCTAAGATGCAATAGTACTATTAAGCGACGCAAAAGTCATGTAAACCAAACAAGTATCTCATGTGGTTATTTAAAAGGGTAAAACCAGGAGGATAACAAAATGTACTCCATTTGACAGAATCATACCATATTCATACCAAAGGAAACAAAACATTAGGCTCATTAGTCATACTCATGACAAATAATTCAATGAACACTGCATTGATTTGGATTTGCTGCCAAAAGTGGGGGCCGAAGCGTAATTTACAGAAACTAGTTATTACTGGGCCGAAAACAAAGGAACATAACTGTAAAGAAGATGCCTATTTGTTTGAAGACAAAACTGGCAAAGAAGTGAGTTGCAATAATATATATCAAGCTTGGTATTCAATCATGCATAATTCTCAAACAGCTTTCAGATGTAAGCCACAACTTCTCAAAGAGTAACATTTTAATCATATTTGCAGTTAGCAAAAGGAGAGAAGACCCACATCGGCTTCATGAGCATAACACAAAAACACGGCAATACATAACACATTCTTTGCAAGATTTGACTCCTATAAAGTGAGGGAATCACTTCGAATAGTAAAGTAAGTTGTCATTGAGAAATTAAGGGTTAAGATTAAGGAACCGTTGATCACAATGTGCAAGTATGATCACAATCACAACCGTTGATTGAGAAATCAACTGTTGTGACTTGTGATGACTTACTATATCTGAGGCCACATCCTTCTGTTTGCAAATCCATTCAATACCAAGTCGGAATACATACATCTTAAAAGGAATAAATTAGAAATTACATGCAACTCTAGCCCAAAACTATTAATCTTAAACATAGTAAAAATCTCATTTATGAAATTCAACCGGAATCCATGACTGAAGTCTGAAAGTGGAACAATGGAAAATATAATTCACCTCATTTTTCCATAAGCTATCAACAATACATTGTAAAAGAGTTAATAGTAAAATATGAGAATAAAGCATGGATAAAGACATCATTCCACTTATCTGATAGTATAAGGATATGATCACTGCATCTCATTTTACAAAGAATAAATCACATGATGCATTGAACTTCAAAGATTTCAAATAAAAAAAATGGTTGCAATTTATCTGAAAAGTTTCCACCCAGTGAAGTTAGTACTTCTATAATGTTAGCTAATAACACCAGAATAATTGACAGAAGAGAGAATAAAATATATAATTCAGAGCCCGAGTAAAAAAACTGATAAATCAATTCTAAGCTAAAAGAAGTAAAGATGAGGCAGTCTCCAGCCATCTCAACACTCCTCAAACCCTCTTACATAGTTGTCTTTATGATGATCTTATTTTAGGATTATCTTAATGATAATTGACCCCATATATCAGTAACCAACAGTTCTGAATACTTTCATAATCTAAACAATATGTATTACCAATGTGTTATTTGCCTGTTGCAAACAATATATTCTTCAAATTATCATTTCATTAAAAGATATAAAATACAAATTCACAAAAATACCAACCTCCAAAGTCGTTTTATGACCTCTCCCTTTGCAATATGTTGGTCCAACAATTCAGGGACATCATTAGGAGTAACATAGCCATACCTGTAATTAATTATCAAGAGTTACAATTAAGCTAGAAGCACACAAGTTGCAACTCTACAAGTCTAAGAGCTTACCAGTGACCCATCATTTTTTCATCTGGTCCAGGGCTGTATATGATAACATTCCCAGCATACTTGTGCCCACCAATATGAGAACAAGCAGTAACAGATACCTGATCCTTCAAGCCTCGGAGCTCAATTTCCTCATTAAGCTTCTCAATGAGAACAGGACCACAAACCCCACATCTCACATCACGACTTCCGTGAGCACATACGAAAACATGTGAACCAGCCAACACCTCAGGCACTCCAGCAGCCCAAGGTTTACCATTCACCAAAACATCTTCGAAAAAGCTTTCAACATTTGATTCCTCCAAACCCCTTTCAATTATTAAAGAAGAAAAGGAAAGGGCCTCAGAAACAATAGAAAATTCTCAATAAACATAACCCAAATAGCAAACTTAACACCATTTCAACTGAATATCAGTTTAAGCAAGTTAAAGCATTCCACCAATCTACTAGTGAAAAGAACCCCCCAGCAGAAATAGAAGCCTACAAATCTGTAAATTCGCAAATAGCAAACTTCACACTCTGTCGTACTAGCAAAGGAAATCATTTAGCCAAAATATTTTATGAACTTTTAGTTAAAGCTACAGTGAAATAATCATAATAAAATTGAATATCTTGGACCATTTCCTAGCCCAAACCCCTTAATCTAGTTCTACCCCAGTTTTGCCCCATCATTTTTCATCCATAGTTGTCCTACTGAAGAATTGCCTCACGGATGATACCTATGGTCAAGTCCAAAAGCTCTACCCAGCATTTGCACTTTATCACAATTCACAACAAATGAAATTACAAACAAGAAAATCCACTTGGTTTCCAGACACAATTCACAAAGTTTCTCAACACACACCTCAACAAACCTTCCTTGCATTTGGAATACTCAGATATCAAATAACTAACTCCTAAATGATTACATTTCAGCTAGATTTGGAAGAGCTTATTTGAGCTTATCTGATAGCATAAGCTCTTATGTCAGTGTTTGGGAGAGCTTATGCAAACAGTCTACCATAAACTGTTTTGAGCTTATTTTCATAAGCTACTCAGGATAGCTTTTGCTTAGATAGAGCTTATTTTCGATTTATTTCAATAAAAAAAATTAAAATAGCTTATGATGGTCATAAGCGCGCAATTAAGCTGAGTTTCCAAACAGGGCCTTAAAGCTAAATTCAACTCATACGCTACCCAATAAAAACGAACCCTAGCAATCACACACAGGACAACAACGAAAGCCAAGTCAACACAACAAAACTTCCAAACAAACCCAGTTTCATACCTGTATTTGATCATCTCCGGGAAAATCAAAACATCACCGTCGACCAAGCCATCCTCCTCACGTGCCTCACACACCGTAATTTTCGTCTGCCAAGTCAAACCAAACGAAACGAGAGCAACAAAGTCAATGGATAATGAAAACCCAAAATACGAACCTCCATCATCAGAGTAAAACACAGTGAAGCGAAACGAACGAACGAACCTTGAGTGCGATGTCGTTTTTGCGAGCTTTAAACGTGGCGGCGACGAGCTTAGGGAGAGGATCGTCGTCGGAAGCCTCAACGCGCGGTGGCCAGGAGGCGTAGCTCTTGTAGCAGAGGAAAACGTGGCGGTCGTAAGCGTCGACGGTGCCGGCGAGCTTCTCGGTGTACATCTCCGGGCGGGTGAAGCCGTTGGCGGCGTCGCCGGCGGCGGAGAGGGTGTCGGAGGCCATTGAGAGAATAGGGCGATGAGAGTGAGGAAATGGGAACGGAAAGTAGAAATGAATGTGGAGAGTGGAACAACGACGTTTTGAGGGTGAAGGGTGAGGGTGCGCAATGCGCACAGGGTTCAGATGTGATAATAAAAAATTATAAATATAATAAAATAATATTATCGTTGAATGTGAGAATGGGAATTGGGAATATGAATGGCTGGTAAGGGTTTTCATTCACGCGCTGCTGACGTATTCAAAAAAAATTTGTATAAATATTGATGTGGTCACCTTTTGAATGTTCGTTATATTTGGGATTAATTATTCCTTACCCAGAGTGTAATGTGTGGGGATCGAACATGAGAGTTCTTCCCACTACTTCAAAGCATGTGTTGTCAACTAAGCTAACCTTTTGGGTGACGTTATCAAAATTTTATTGGCCATTTTGGTATTTCATAACGTGTGTCATTTATTATTATTTTTTTGAAAGTATAACGTGTGTCATTAACTTAGGGGAAAAGTCATCCAAAAAAAATTGTAATGGGGAAAAGGTTGACTTGTTCACAAATATATTTGGAAAGTGTGTCACTAGTATTTAAAATAGCAGTTGGTTCTTTTTTTGACAATCAGTTGGTTACCTACTTACCTCGTGTTAATTAGTGTGAAACTGAAATGGACTTGGATCCTCTTCTTCCTCTCCTGCCTTTATACCCATAAATTAAATTAAACTCACTGTTGAATTCTTTTTACAAGTTGAGAAGTCTCAAATTGACTAGAGATTAGAAATATAATCAAAATAACTTTTACGTATGGAAAAACAATTCTCACATCTTGAGTTATTTTTTTAGTAGAGTTAAGTTTTTCAAACTTTCATATGGTATAAGGATCAAATTCTAGATCCATTTATGAAAGAATACTCATATAAGAGTCACTTGCAAATAGGGGGTGTGTTGAGAAGTTTTACATTGTCAACGACTTTGACTATCGATAATTACCAACAGTTCAAGTGGTCAATAGTTTACTGATGATGTTGACCGTCGTTAAATTAATGATATTTTTTGAAAAATTGTTGGTAAATATTAGTGACAAGAAATATACCGACAATTTTTTGTCGTTGGTAATTTGTCATTACCGGTGATTTTTAAGACTTATCGACGGTTTTTTATCGTCAACATATTGCATTTTTTTAGTGAAGCATAACCTTCTTAATAAATGAGTTAGGCAATGTTTTTGGGAAGATGGATCGCTTGACCTATTTCCACCCCTAAGCTCTATTTCAAAATGGGTTTCCTTGTTTTCCTTCGCTGCCAGATAGTGGTTGAGCGCCAAAATGAAGGGCTAAGCACCCTTAACTCTTCAAAGCTCAATTTCCACTTCAAAACTTGGATCTTCATCAATCTTTCTCCTACAATTAAAAAATAAAGTTTAACTATGGTTAAAACTACATAAGACATAATACTATTAAAACCTACATATTTACAAACTTATGAAAATGAGAGAATAAATTGGTGATAATTAACATATTTAGAACAAATGAATCTCAATTATAGTATAAAAGTTCGGGTAAATTTGATATTTATCAATTACCGACAGTCATAGTCGTCACTAACTATGGTCTCTATTATGTCACCAAATTGTATACTAAAGGTATGGGTCATCGCTAACTTCCCCAGGCTAAATGAGTTTGGATTTGAGCCATAAAAATGATTTTCTATGTTTAGTTTTATTCTGGAAAAAATTAGTCCATGTAAAAAGTAGAAACCTTGTTATGGGCCATCTGCCCATCTTGAATGTATTTGAACCTCGGGACAAGTTTGACTGCATTAATCCTTTCCAAAAAGAAAGTTTGTTGAACTTGGGTTTGGTTTTGGTTTGAAACAATGGAGCTTTGGATTATTTTGGATATGAATGTTAAATTTGACACCCCACTAAAATTCTCACTCCATCTATTTGTTATAAACCCCAAAATACCTACCACTTCAAAACTACCATTTTCAATTCTAACTTCACACCCTACTCTCACCACTTCATCTTCTTCAACCGTTTCACCCCTCCCACCACTCCATCTTCTTCAAACTCCCTTTCCCTCTCCATTAATCTCATTCTTCATTCTCTCTCACTCTCCATCTCTCTCACTCTCCATTTCTCTCATCTCCATTCCCTTTTCACTCTCGCAACTCCCTTTCCCTCTCCCTCAACCTCTCCATTATTCTCATCTTCTCCATTAATTCCTCTTTATTTCCCTCACAACTTCCGCTGACTCTCCAACCTATCACTCTCCATCCTCTTACTCTCGCAGCTCTAGGGAGGCCATCACATTCATCTTCCACGGTACGTCCAGGTTGTTCCCAAGGACCCCTCAAACACGATACCCACCATGGAGGAGATAAATGTTGTGTTCTTGACTCATACCACTAGAGTCATCCACTGCGGATTGGGTTGCTTTTCCTGAACAGTTGGTCCCCGGTTACATGCCTTGGTATGTCGGATATCACATATGTTCATCATACCCGACTATGTGCGTGCACAACAAGGTGGAGCTGTAAGTTTAGGTAAGAGTAGCTAACATCCAGTTATGCTTTTTATTTCGTGTTTCACTATCATTCAAATTTTGGCCTTTTAAGGATGTCATGTGCCGAATGGAGGACTAACTCACAGAGAAACTCAATGTAAATGACGCACCTCCGGTTGCGGGTCATTGCTGAGGGACCATGTAGAGGGTCTTAGACCATGTCAAGCAGCGGAGCACCTCCACATTCGTATACCGTAAAAGGCTTAAGGGAGACAGATCCACTTCTTCCAGAGGACCTAGTTCTTGATTTTGATTCTGCATGTCTGTTTTTGTTGATTGTATTTATAGAACTATGTAGTGACATTGTTTGGATTTTTTAGACATTTGGTGACTTTGTTCATGATTTTCTAGACATTTAGTGATTTAGTTCGTGATTTTGGTGTTGTTTGACAGTTATATATTTTAACATTCCGGGTTTCTAAAGATCACGACACTAAGTTTTCTTTTCCGGAGTTATTCCTGAAAACCATACTAATTGGATTCCGAAAATTATATTCCTGGAAACTTCCGGGATTTAAATCTCAGAATTCAATGGCAAGTTCTAGGCTTTAAATTCCCGGAATGTTACTCGCAATAGGATATGGGAATACAAAACCCGAAATGCACTTAATATAAGGGTACTTTAGACATTATGACATTAAAGTGGGGTGTTAAATTGGTTGGGTGGGATGCCAAATTTAACACTTTTTGGATATCTCCTTCCTATTTAATTTCTGGACACTCGTTTAAGTGCATTTCATCTATAATAAATACAATTGACAAGCCCATAAAAGTGCCATCAAGCGGCCACGCAATAAATTAGATATATATATATAAAATGAATAAATTCAATAAAAATCCTATAAAAACAATGAATGTAAAAAAATTTAAATTAATGACTAAAGCAAAAACAATAATACAATTAATCCAGGCAATAAATTAGAAATATAAGAAAGTCAAAGAAATAAATCATGAAAAAATAAAATAACAATTAATGAATACAAAAAAATAGAAATATAGTAAAATTAAATAAATAAATCAATTAAAAAAATTAATGAAATAAATCCAGCCAAAAACAATTAATGCAATATATATTAGAAATATAAGCACATCAAAGGAATAAATCTTAACTTCCTCTTCTAACAAAAAAAAAGAATAAATTTAGAAGAAAAAAAACAATGTCATAAATCAAATAAACAAATGAATGCAAAAAATTAATTAGAAATATAGAAAAAATAAATTAATAAATCAATTAAAAACGTAAAGTAATAATTCTAGTCACAAACAACTAATATATTAAACTAGAAGTATACGCAAATCAAAGGAATAAATCATGAACATAAAATGATCCAAAATATTCAATAGAAAACAATGAATGAAAAAAATAGAAGTATAGGAAAGTTAAAGCGAATAAGCGATAAGTCAAGTAAAAATGTAATGCCCGTCAAAAAAGTAAAAATGTAATGCAATATATTATAAATATAGTAATATTAAATAAATAAATCATGAAAAAATTAATGCAATAAGTCAAATAAAATAATGAATGCAAATAATTATAAATATAGTAAAATTGAAGCAATAAAAAAATTAATAAAATAACTTAGAAATATATATAATCAAATCAAAGTAATAAATCATGAAACAAATAATGCAATAAATCCAATAAAATAAAATGAATGAAAAAATTTAATAATATATGAAAAATAAAGCAATAAATAAATTTAAAAATGAATTCAATAAATCTAGGCACAAACAGTTAATGCAATAAAATAGAAATGTAGACAAATGAAAGTAACAAATAATGAAAATAAAAGAAAGCAATAAATTCAATAACAAAAATTAATGAAAATTTAATTTTCATATATGTATAATTTTTTTCATTCATTTTATTTTTTGGATTTATTTCATTGTTGATTTCGTGGCTTATTCCTTTTTTTTTTTTTTGAAAGAGTGGCTTATTCCTTTGATTTGACTATATTTCTGATTAAAAAAACTATATTTCTAACTTTTTTGCATACATTGTTTTATTTGTTTTTTCAAAAAATAAAAGGGAATTATATTATATATATATATAATATAATATGACAAGAGATCAATACTTCTAAGATCGGAGTGTGCTAGGATCCTTTCAAGTGTAAAAAAACTTGAAAGTGTCAAGTTTTACCATCTCATCATTAACTTTTGTTAGATAATAAATAAATAAATAAAATAAAATCAATGGTGAAATGTTGAAACTTGACACTCTCAAGTCTTAAGAGAATCCAAACCTGATTGCAGTACATTCAAACAACACAGATATCCCATTCAATAGTGATAAAATAGACGAAATTAGGCAACAAAAATTGTCACAAGGTCCTTGTAAATATAATTTTTTTAATTTGATTTATTGAATTGTTATTTTTTATGATTTTTTTTTGTTACAGGAGTAAAATATTTTTCATGATTTATTAAGCAATAAAAATTACTACATTTCTAAATTTTTCATTCATTGTTTTCTATTAAAATCAATATTGTTTACAAATTTAAATTTATTTATGTTTGCAATTGACTAAATTTATTTTCAAATTATAAAGTAAATCTATTAATTTATTCAAATTTTAAATAATTAATTTTTTTTGAATTTCTTGTGAATAAGGTAGGCCTAAGCCCAAAACAATTAATCTAGAAAATTAGAAAATAACATAATTGATATATTTAATGATATTTAATTTGGAAATAAATTTATTTGAAAATTTAGAAATAACCTGCTGATTTCAGGAATACGATCAACAACATTCCAGTTTCAAACTTTTTATTTAAAACAAATAATGCTACATTCAACTCTCTCTCTCTCTCCCTCTCCCTCAAATCGATGACACTTCATTTGGAGCTATAAATTGATGTCCAAACCACATGAATTTTCAACATTCACCATAAGAGTTCAAACAAGTCTCTTCTTCACTCGGTGTGACATCGATCTTTTGAGATGGAGGACCTCATGACTTATGTAGATGAGGATGGAAGTGTTAGGTTGCAACCTGGGTACAAGTTTGATCCCACTGATGAAATTCTCGTGGATTTCTACTTGAAGAGGAGGGTCTTTAATCAATCTCTTCCTTTTCAAATCATCCCGGATTTTGATGTATTTCAAACTGAACCTTGGGGTCTGCGAGGAGGTTGGTGAAACAAATTTTATTTTGAAATATCTCCTTTTCAATACTTGATGAGTTGAGAAGTGTTATCAACCCTAACTTTAACACTCTCATTTCAATTTTCTCTTTTATTGATTGAAATTCAAGCGGGTTCCAATAAATTGCAAATGAATCCCACAATTTGCACTATTCCATGAGCCCTTTAATCTTTGAGTTATTGTAAGATCAAGTTTTGATCTAGTAGTACAACTCTATGTTTTGATGATTACAAGTTAACCTTTTGATATGAACAATTGTGGTACTCTAACGTGTTTTTCTGAGTGTGCTATTTACAGGCTCTGACCCTGACTCAATTTCACACAAATCAGAAGCACTGTGTATAAAGGGTAACCCAAGCAACGCTTTCGCATTCACCATGTTCAGTATGAACAGTGGAAAAGCTTCAGAAGATCTGAAGCTATACAAACTCTGATGAGGACTCAGTCGCTAGAAGCTCTGATGATCCAGAAGTTCTGACAACCAAGAAACACTGAAGGTTCAGATGTTCCGATGGTGTAGAAGACTCTGAAGATCCAGAAGCTGAATAGTGGAAACTCTGAAGTCCAGAAGCAAGAAACTCTGAAGGCCATGTTCTTCCCTCTGAGTTCAGAATCAGAAGATACAATGGTCAGAGGATCTGTGCTTTCCCTCTGACTCTGATCAACCTGCTTCACAAGTTCCAATACGAAGCATTCCTCTGATCAGAAGTCTCCTAGGTTAAAAGGTCAAGTCGCTATCCAAGTACAAAAGCAAGTGTACCTTCCTGACGACCTACCTAACGTTCTCAGCCACAGCAGAAGCTGGATTTTCCAGAACTGCCCTCCAACGGTAGCATTTCCATGCAACGCTCAACCCTAATCCTTGGAGTATATATAGAGGCTGAAGATTGAAAGAAGCGGCTAGAGAAAAGAAGAAAAAAAAAAAGATACAAGAAGCAATACACACGCGCAAGACATATTCTAAGCTTTCTTTCATCTTGTAATTTATTTTAGTTTACACTCAGCTTATTCAGAAGCAAACCCTTGTAAACACCAACCTCAAACAGTTGTTTGATTTTTCCTTTAGGAGATCAAGGTTGATCGGATCCTAGAGAAGACTAAGAGAGTGAATCTTAGTGTGAGCTAAGTCAGTGTAATTGTTAGTCACTTGTAGGTTTCAAGTGCAGTTGTAACTCTTACCTGATTAGTGGATTGCCTTCATTCTAAGAAGGAAGAAATCACCTTAACGGGTGGACTGGAGTAGCTTGAGTGATTTATCAAGTGAACCAGGATAAAATCCTTGTGTGCTTTTCTATCTCTATCTTTTGCACTTAGTTCTCGAAAAGATTTGTTAAAATCTTTAAGGTGGTAGTTTTTGTACTGAAAACGTTATTCAAACCCCCCCTTTCTACCGTTTTTCATACCTTCAATTGGTATCAGAGCGCAAGTTCTGATTACCACACCTAACAGTGTTCAGTGATCCGGGCCGGTGTGAAAAACAATGGCTGCCACCACCAGTGAAACTCAAAGAGATGGTTACAACGCAAAGCCTCCTATGTTCGATGGTCAAAGGTTCGAATATTGGAAAGATAGACTGGAAAGTTTCTTTCTGGGTTTCGATGCAGATCTCTGGGATATTATTGTGGATGGCTATGAGCGTCCAGTTGATGCAGATGGCAAAAAGATCCCAAGGTCAGAGATGTCTGCAGATCAAAAGAAGCTGTACTCACAACATCATAAAGCAAGAGCAATTCTTCTAAGTGCTATCTCCTATGAGGAGTACCAGAAGATTACAGATCGTGAGTTTGCTAAAGGCATTTTTGATTCTCTGAAGATGTCTCATGAAGGAAACAAGAAAGTCAAAGAATCAAAGGCATTGTCTTTGATCCAAAAGTATGAATCCTTCATCATGGAGCCAAATGAGTCCATTGAAGAAATGTTCTCCAGATTTCAACTGCTTGTAGCTGGCATACGTCCTCTCAACAAGAGCTACACAACAAAAGATCACGTCATAAGGGTCATCAGGTGTCTTCCTGAAAGTTGGATGCCTTTGGTGACTTCAATAGAGCTCACGAGAGATGTTGAGAATATGAGTTTAGAAGAACTCATCAGCATTTTGAAATGCCATGAGCTGAAGCGCTCAGAGATGCAAGATCTGAGGAAAAAGTCCATAGCCTTGAAATCCAAATCTGAAAAGGCTAAGGTTGAGAAGTCAAAGGCTCTTCAAGCTGAAGAAGAAGAATCTGAAGAAGCATCAGAAGATTCTGATGAAGATGAGCTGACTCTGATCTCCAAGAGACTCAACCGCATCTGGAAGCACAGGCAGAGCAAGTTCAAAGGCTCTGGAAAGGCAAGAGGAAAGTCTGAATCCTCAGGTCAGAAGAAGTCATCAATCAAGGAAGTCACTTGCTTTGAGTGCAAAGAATCAGGGCACTACAAAAGTGACTGTCCAAAATTGAAGAAGGACAAGAAGCCAAAGAAGCACTTCAAGACCAAGAAGAGTCTGATGGTGACATTCGATGAATCAGAGTCAGAGGATGTTGACTCTGATGGTGAAGTCCAAGGACTCATGGCTATTGTCAAAGACAAAGGAACAGAGTCAAAGGAAGCTGTTGACTCTGACTCAGAATCAGAAGGAGATCCAGACTCTGACGATGAAAATGAGGTATTTGCTTCCTTCTCTACCTCTGAACTGAAACATGCTTTGTCTGATATCATGGATAAGTATAACTCCTTGTTGTCTAAGCATAAGAAGCTGAAAAAGAACTTATCTGCTGTTTCTAAAACTCCTTCTGAACATGAGAAAATCATATCTGATTTGAAAAATGATAACCATGCTTTAGTTAATTCTAACTCTGTGCTTAAGAATCAAATTGCAAAGTTAGAAGAAGTTATTGCCTGCGATGCCTCTGATAGTAAGCATGAATCTAAGTATGAAAAATCTTTTCAAAGATTCCTGGCTAAAAGCGTAGATAGAAGCTTAATGGCTTCAATGATCTATGGTGTAAGCAGAAATGGAATGCATGGCATTGGCTATTCTAAACCAATTAGAAATGAGCCTTCTGTGTCTAAAGCTAAATCCTTGTATGAATGCTTTGTTCCCTCTGGTACCATATTGCCTGATTCTGTACCTGCTGAAGTTGCTAAAAACCCTCTTAAAAAGGGATCTTTCTCTATGACTAAATATCATGCAAATATTCCTTTAAAATATCATGTTGAGACACCCAAGGTGATCAGAACCCTTGGGGTAACTAACAAAAGAGGACCCAGAAAGTGGGTACCTAAGGACAAGATTATCTATGTTGCAGATATCCTTGATAGCTCCACTGAAACACCAATCATGGTATCTGGACAGTGGATGCTCGCGTCACATGACGGGAGAAAAGCGTATGTTCCGAGAGCTGAAACTTAAGCCTGGAGGCGAAGTTGGCTTTGGAGGAAATGAAAAGGGTAAAATTATTGGTACTGGTACTATTTGTGTAGATAGTAGTCCATGCATTGATAATGTTTTATTGGTAGACGGCTTAACACATAACTTATTGTCTATAAGTCAATTAGCTGACAAGGGTTATGATGTTATATTCAATCAAAAGTCCTGCCGGGCTGTAAGTCAGATCGATGGCTCTGTTCTGTTTAACAGCAAGAGGAAGAACAACATTTATAAGATCAGATTATCTGAGTTGGAGGCTCAGAATGTGAAGTGCCTTCTGTCTGTTAATGAAGAGCAGTGGGTATGGCATAGACGGTTAGGGCATGCCAGTATGAGAAAGATTTCTCAGCTGAGCAAGCTAAACCTTGTCAGGGGCTTACCCAATCTGAAGTTCGCTTCAGACGCTCTTTGTGAAGCATGTCAGAAAGGCAAATTCACAAAAGTCCCTTTCAAGGCAAAGAATGTTGTCTCAACCTCAAGGCCGTTAGAACTTCTGCATATCGACCTGTTTGGACCAGTGAAAACTGAGTCTATAGGTGGCAAGAGATATGGGATGGTTATCGTTGATGACTATAGCCGCTGGACATGGGTAAAGTTTCTAACCCGCAAGGATGAGTCTCATGCTGTGTTCTCTACCTTCATTGCTCAAGTGCAAAACGAGAAGGCTTGTAGAATTGTGCGTGTCAGAAGTGACCATGGTGGAGAGTTTGAGAATGACAAGTTTGAGAGTCTGTTTGATTCCTATGGAATTACACATGATTTCTCTTGTCCCAGAACTCCTCAACAAAATGGTGTTGTTGAGAGGAAGAATAGAACTCTTCAGGAGATGGCTAGAACCATGCTCCAAGAAACTGGCATGGCTAAGCACTTTTGGGCAGAGGCAGTAAATACAGCATGTTACATTCAGAACAGAATCTCTGTGAGACCAATTCTGAAAAAGACTCCTTATGAATTGTGGAAGAACATAAAACCCAACATTTCTTATTTTCATCCTTTTGGCTGTGTTTGTTATGTTCTCAATACTAAGGATAGATTGCATAAATTTGATGCTAAATCTTCTAAGTGTCTATTACTTGGTTATTCTGATAGATCTAAAGGTTTTAGATTTTATAATACTGATGCTAAGACTATTGAAGAATCTATTCATGTTAGATTTGATGATAAGCTTGACTCTGACCAGTCAAAGCTAGTTGAAAAGTTTGCAGATTTAAGCATTAATGTTTCTGACAAAGGCAAAGCTCCAGAGGAAGTTGAGCCAGAGGAAGATGAACCAGAGGAAGAAGCTGGTCCCTCTAACTCACAAACTCTGAAGAAGAGCAGAATCACTGCAGCTCATCCTAAGGAATTGATTCTGGGCAACAAAGATGAACCAGTCAGAACCAGATCTGCCTTCAGACCCTCTGAAGAGACCTTGCTGAGTCTGAAAGGATTGGTGTCCTTAATTGAACCCAAGTCCATAGATGAAGCTCTTCAGGACAAGGATTGGATTCTGGCCATGGAAGAAGAATTGAATCAATTCTCCAAGAACGATGTTTGGAGCTTAGTGAAGAAGCCTGAGAATGTCCATGTTATTGGAACGAAATGGGTATTCAGAAACAAGCTAAATGAGAAAGGAGATGTAGTCAGAAACAAGGCAAGGCTAGTTGCTCAAGGCTACAGCCAGCAGGAAGGAATAGACTACACTGAAACATTTGCTCCAGTAGCAAGACTGGAAGCAATCAGACTATTGATTTCTTTCTCAGTAAATCACAACATAGTTCTACATCAGATGGACGTAAAGAGTGCCTTCCTAAATGGTTATATCTCAGAGGAAGTCTATGTTCATCAACCCCCAGGTTTTGAAGATGAAAAGAAACCAGACCATGTGTTCAAATTGAAGAAATCACTCTACGGTCTGAAGCAAGCTCCCAGAGCATGGTATGAGAGACTTAGCTCATTCCTTCTGGAGAATGAGTTTGTAAGGGGTAAAGTAGATACAACTCTCTTTTGCAAGACTTATAAAGATGATATCTTAATTGTGCAAATTTATGTTGATGATATTATATTTGGTTCTGCTAATCAATCTCTATGCAAAGAATTTTCTGAGATGATGCAGGCTGAATTTGAGATGAGTATGATGGGAGAATTAAAGTACTTTCTGGGAATACAAGTTGATCAAACACCAGAAGGAACATATATCCATCAGAGCAAGTACACTAAGGAACTTCTGAAGAAGTTCAATATGCTGGAATCTACAGTGGCCAAGACTCCAATGCATCCAACATGCATTCTGGAAAAAGAAGATATAAGTGGTAAAGTATGTCAGAAGCTCTATCGTGGCATGATAGGTTCACTTCTGTACTTAACTGCATCTAGGCCAGACATACTATTTAGTGTTCATTTATGTGCTCGTTTCCAATCAGATCCAAGGGAAACCCACTTAACTGCTGTTAAGAGGATCCTAAGGTATCTGAAAGGCACCACTAACCTTGGCTTGATGTATAAGAAAACATCAGAGTATAAGCTTTCAGGTTATTGTGATGCTGATTATGCTGGAGATAGAACAGAGAGAAAAAGTACTTCTGGAAATTGTCAATTTCTGGGAAGCAATCTAGTCTCATGGGCAAGCAAGAGGCAATCAACCATTGCTCTATCAACTGCAGAGGCAGAATATATCTCAGCAGCAATATGCAGCACTCAGATGCTCTGGATGAAACATCAGCTGGAGGATTATCAGATCCTTGAGAGCAATATCCCAATCTATTGTGATAACACTGCTGCAATTTCGTTGAGCAAGAATCCTATCTTGCATTCAAGGGCAAAGCACATTGAGGTAAAGTATCACTTCATTAGAGATTATGTGCAGAAGGGCGTACTTCTTCTGAAGTTTGTTGATACTGACCATCAATGGGCAGATATCTTTACAAAGCCCTTAGCTGAAGATAGATTTAATTTTATTCTGAAAAATCTAAACATGGACTTTTGTCCAGAGTGAAGATAGATCAGAACCTCTGACTATGATACTTCTTGATCAGAAGATGTCTAGTCCAGAAGGTAACTCAATCAGAGTGTGTGTGCCCACTGGTACTGACTCTGAAGCTGAGACAACAACACGTGCGTCAGAATTTCTGATGCATAGTTCCTTGTGCCCGTGTGACAGTCTGTTGTGATTGCGTGTAGATATGCTTATCTCCTGTGTGTGATTGTGTATTTTACTGTTACTGTCTATCTTTAATTTTCAACCGTTGATCTTAAAGTGCTTTTTGAATCAACAACGGTTATTTGATAAAACCCACTATACACACACGTTCTCTCTCACTTCCGGTTTTCACTCTCGCACTCCCTGCTTTTCAAAACCGCCTCCTTCGTGATTTCTCTCTCGATCTCTCTTCATCCTTCAAACTTCATCTTCTACCTCAAACCTTCAACCTCTTCAAAATGGTGAGACAAACCAGAAGATCTACTGCAGATGCACCTCAGTTCCCTCACATGGTAGTCGGGTTGGCAACGGGTCAACGGGGCTCTGAGAACCCAGCACAAGAACAAGCTCAAGCTCAAGAGGAGATTGTTCCTATTGCAGAACGGGGCTGTGCCGTTCACTGTGTATTTCCTCCTGAGGAACTCCAAGTCCTTGCAGAATGGAGATTCAACCTCGACAACTTGGCTGCAAATGGGTTTGATCTCCGTCCTGAAGTCCAAGCTCAAGGTTGGGGAAACTACTTCAATCGACTTCGAGGACCGGTGTATGAGAAGCTGGTAAAGGAATTCTGGAAGCACGCTGATTGTGATGACACTCAGGTGGTCTCTTACATACTGGGTAGGAAGATCATCATCACGGAGAAGTCATTCGTGAATCTGCTAGGTGCAGAAACTGCTCATGGGTATCGGTTCTCACTGACGGAATCGAAGCTGAAACCCAGAACCAAGGACATCGTCAACAAGGCCCTGTACACCACCTTCAAACCGGGCAAGACGAGCTACAAAGTGATGGACCTTCAACCCAAACTCAGGGTCTGGCACAAGATCCTGCTCAACTGCATCAATCAACGACCAAAGGGCAGTTCTCCAGACTACATCAACTTCAATCAGAAGGCGATGCTGTTCTTCATTCAAGACAAGGAGAAGATCTGCCTTCCCTACTTCCTGTTCTCCTATTTGAAGGAATGCATCCGGAAGTCTCGCACCACCTCCTCCATCAAGTCAGCCATCAAATATATCCCTTTTGGGAGGCTGATCTCAGACTTTCTCATTGAAAGCAACTTGGTGCAAGATTTGATCAATGCTGGTTGCACAGAGGATTTGAGCACAATTGTTAGCGATGTCTTCACTGCCAACTCTCTGAAGAAGATGGGTTTGGTCCAGAAGAAGATTGCTCCTGCTCATGAGGACACATCTTCTGAGATCAGAGGAAGAAGAATGCCTCTGAATGACTACCCTCTGTGGACTCAAGCAGACCATCCTGAAGCCATCAGATGCTATGTTGAAGACCTCAGGGCTCAAGGATTCGAGATTGACCTTGATGATTTCGTCAGCAGACTTCCACCAGCTCCAGAGTTTCCTTCTCCTCCCAAGAAGAAAACCAAGAGGAAGATGGTTCTGGACGAATCCTCAGAGGAATCTGATGTCCCTCTGGTCAAGAAGGCGAAGAGCAAGCCTGATGATGATGATGGTGATGATAGTGAGGATGGTCCTCCAAAGAAGAAGCAGAAGAAAGTCAGAATTGTGGTGAAGCCTACTCGGGTGGAACCAGCTGCTGCAGAGGTCAGAAGGACTGAACCTCCTGCCAGAGTGACTCGATCATCAGCACATACAAGTAAGCCTGCACTTACCTCTGATGATGATTTGAATTTATTTGATGCACTCCCAATTTCTGCCTTACTCCAACACTCTTCAAATCCCCTCACTCCTATTCATGAATCCCAGCCAGCCGCACAAACCACCTCTCCACCACATTCCCCAAGATCTTCATTCTTTCAACCTTCTCCTACTGAAGCACCACTCTGGAATTTGCTTCAGAACCAACCCTCTAGGTCAGAAGATCCAACCTCTCTCCTTACCATTCCATACGACCCATTAACTTCTGAACCCATCATCCCCAACCAACCAGAACCCAAACCAACAGAACCACAACCCAGAACGTCTGATCACTCTGCTCCCAGAGCATCAGCACGTCCTGCTGTCAGAACCACGGATACAGACTCTTCATCAGCCTTCACACCTGTATCCTTCCCCATCAATGTCTTTGACTCTCCTCCCTCCAATACCTCTGAATCACTTAGAAAATTCATGGAGGTTAGGAAAGAGAAGGTATCTGCCTTGGAAGAATATTACCTTACCTGTCCAAGCCCTAGGCAATATCCTGGCCCTAGACCTGAACGTCTAGTTGACCCAGATGAACCTATCTTGGCCAATCCTATCCAAGAGGCAGACCCCTTAGTCCAACAGGCTCACCCTGTCCCTGACCAACAAGAGCCAATTCAACCAGACCCTGAACCTGAACAATCAGTATCTAACCAATCCTCGGTTAGATCACCTCACCCTCTGGTTGAAACTTCAGACCCTCACCGTGGAACCTCTGAACCCAATGCTCCCATAATTAACATTGGTTCTCCACAAGGTGCCTCTGAAGCTCATAGCAGCAATCACCCAGCCTCTCCTGCACCCAACCTCTCCATCATTCCCTATACTCACCTTCAACCCACATCTCTCTCTGAGTGCATCAATATTTTCAATCATGAAGCCTCCTTGAGGCTCCGCAATGTGCACGGTCAGACTGACCTCAGTGAGAATGCTGAAAATGTGGCTGATGAGTGGAACAATTTGAGCACTTGGCTGGTGGCTCAGTTTCCCGTTATGCTGCAGCTCCTGCATGCAGAGGGAAGTCAGAGCATTGAGGCTGCAAAGCAAAGGTTTGCTAGGAGGGTGGCTCTTCATGAACTCGAACAGAGAACCAAGCTTCTTGAAGCCATTGAAGAAGCCAAGAGACAGAAAGAACAAGAAGAAGAAGCTGCCCGTCAAGCAGCAGCTCAGGCTGAACAAGCCAGACTTGAGGCCGAACGTCTTGAAGCTGAGGCTGAGGCAGAGCGACTTGCACCAGTTCTGTTTACTCCTGCTGCTTCTGCTTCCATTCCAGAACCTCAAGCTGCTCAGAACGTTCCTTCCAGCTCTACTCCGACAAGCTCATCCAGACTCGACATCATGGAACAACGTCTTGACACTCATGAATCCATGCTGATTGAGATGAAGCACATGATGATGGAACTTCTGCGCCGTACTGACAAATCTTAGTTTTTAGGATCTCTTCTTTTTCTTCCTTTTCCTTTTTATTTAACGTTGTTTTATTTAAACTCTGCTTATTTACTTACTTTAATTTGTTCATTTGTGATTCTATATGCATATATCTATATATATTTGTGGCACATATGTTTGCAAAACCTGTTTTATTCATAATTGTTCTATGTTTACATCATAATTCTTTCCATCATACATTATTCCCTATATCTAGAATGGAGGATCCTTCCTCATTCTTCTGCATTCTTGGCGCTGCTCCACTCTTTCCTTCTCCAGACGATCCAATGCATACTCTATGTTGCCAAGTTTGATGCTCAGATCATCTTTTTCTAGACTATCTTCTGTCGTCTTGAGTCTCTTTTCCACAGTCTCCTTCTCTTCCAGCAGATTCAGCTCCCGCTGGCAAAGCTCCTGAATCTCTTCCACGAAGCAGAGGAACTCCTTCAGATCTTTCTCCATCTCTGGACCAAGATCTTCTTCAAGCAGTGTCTTCGTCAGCTCTTGTATGGTCTTTGTACCATCGGGATGCCTAATATTGAGGAACATATCTTCCTCAAACGCCTTCCTTCTGAGCTCTTCTAATGCCATTCTGTATGATGCCATTTTTTTTCTGAATATTATTCGAGGTGTGAAGCTTACCTTTCTCTCCAACGTTTTTATAGGCTTCACTTTCTCTCTGAAAGTTAATGCTCTTACAGTTTCTCGAGGTTAAGTACTTGGTAACTGACCCTTCTATTTCCTCACTTGACCGGTGGTAAACGTTCATCCCTTGCATTAACTCTTCTATTTATTATCGCCTCACTCTGATTCTTACATCGTCTTCATTTTCTTTCAACTTAGACCTTCTCTAAGGGGGAAGTACCTTGTACTTCAAGCTAAGTTTTTCACACCCCAAGCTTTTTGCTTATGACAAAAAGGGGGAGTAAACCCAGTTTTTGATGTGTAAGATGTGTTAGTGTGACTTATTTTTCTTTTGGAGATTTTAAGAGTTCCACCTTCATGACCATAGATGTGTCACTGGGCAAATACAAGGAATACATTTCACTTCTTCTGAAGTGATTCTAAGTTGACTCTGATACCCAAGACTCTGATACCTTGTCCATGACTCTGATCACTTATGCGCTCTGATTATTCGTTTTTCATCTATGTCATAAGCTTTTCACTCTGAACTCTTATATGATTTAGCTCAGAATCTAGACTTTACTAACGTTTTCATCAAGTATTAGATTCAGGGGGAGCTAAGCTCAGAATCAAGCAGTGACTTGAATTCAGAATGAGCAAGATAAACTATTCACATCAGGATAAGTCTTATTCTATATCTCTAAACTCTGAGTGAATTCAGTTTAATGTTTAAGAATTGTTCATCAAAAATCTTAGTTTTGTCATCATCAAAAAGGGGGAGATTGTAAGATCAAGTTTTGATCTAGTAGTACAACTCTATGTTTTGATGATTACAAGTTAACCTTTTGATATGAACAATTGTGGTACTCTAACGTGTTTTTCTGAGTGTGCTATTTACAGGCTCTGACCCTGACTCAATTTCACACAAATCAGAAGCACTGTGTATAAAGGGTAACCCAAGCAACGCTTTCGCATTCACCATGTTCAGTATGAACAGTGGAAAAGCTTCAGAAGATCTGAAGCTATACAAACTCTGATGAGGACTCAGTCGCTAGAAGCTCTGATGATCCAGAAGTTCTGACAACCAAGAAACACTGAAGGTTCAGATGTTCCGATGGTGTAGAAGACTCTGAAGATCCAGAAGCTGAATAGTGGAAACTCTGAAGTCCAGAAGCAAGAAACTCTGAAGGCCATGTTCTTCCCTCTGAGTTCAGAATCAGAAGATACAATGGTCAGAGGATCTGTGCTTTCCCTCTGACTCTGATCAACCTGCTTCACAAGTTCCAATACGAAGCATTCCTCTGATCAGAAGTCTCCTAGGTTAAAAGGTCAAGTCGCTATCCAAGTACAAAAGCAAGTGTACCTTCCTGACGACCTACCTAACGTTCTCAGCCACAGCAGAAGCTGGATTTTCCAGAACTGCCCTCCAACGGTAGCATTTCCATGCAACGCTCAACCCTAATCCTTGGAGTATATATAGAGGCTGAAGATTGAAAGAAGCGGCTAGAAGAAGAAAAAAAATATACAAGAAGCAATACACACGCGCAAGACATATTCTAAGCTTTCTTTCATCTTGTAATTTATTTTAGTTTACACTCAGCTTATTCAGAAGCAAACCCTTGTAAACACCAACCTCAAACAGTTGTTTGATTTTTCCTTTAGGAGATCAAGGTTGATCGGATCCTAGAGAAGACTAAGAGAGTGAATCTTAGTGTGAGCTAAGTCAGTGTAATTGTTAGTCACTTGTAGGTTTCAAGTGCAGTTGTAACTCTTACCTGATTAGTGGATTGCCTTCATTCTAAGAAGGAAGAAATCACCTTAACGGGTGGACTGGAGTAGCTTGAGTGATTTATCAAGTGAACCAGGATAAAATCCTTGTGTGCTTTTCTATCTCTATCTTTTGCACTTAGTTCTCGAAAAGATTTGTTAAAATCTTTAAGGTGGTAGTTTTTGTACTGAAAACGTTATTCAAACCCCCCCTTTCTACCGTTTTTCATACCTTCAGATATGACAATATTCACACCTCTCTTTCTCTAACATTTCAGTTCCACTCTTCTGACTCTCCTCTCTCTCCCTCTATCTCTCTCTCTCTCTCCCATCACATCATTAATCATCTCTCATTTCTCTCTATCTTTAATTCTTCTCTCTCTGAAGGTAGAGAGGTGGAAAAAAATTATTTAAAACTTTTACGGCCCTTGTTCTAACCCAGAGAATGGGAATATGTCATATCACAACAAAATCAAAATTTTCAAGTCCATGAATGTTTATGTGTTGTTTAATTTCTAAGTGGAAATTGAACTACAAAATGGTTTTTTGAATTTAACTTGTGTTGGCAGATGGAAAATTTTCAATGAACGCAAGTGCTTCTTCTACAAGACCATGGTCGTGATCTTGAGAACATTTGACATTAGAGTTTGTTGGAGCGGCCAATGGAGAGTTATGGAAAAAGGCAAAATATTCCTATCCCTCGAAACATCAGGTGGTTGGAGGAGGAATACCCTGAATTTTTGGGATTGCAAGAAGCTCGTGCTAGGAGACCAATGGGTGATGCATGAGTTTCGTCTTGTTTGATTCTAACCCATCTAAGTAACATATAAAGCAATTACTTACTAACGGTTATGGTTCCACAATGCTTAGAGTACAATCAAACAAGTCTTTATAATGGTCAAAAAATCCTCACCTATAAAATATCCTTTAGAGTAAATAACGTAACCTGAATTCTTAAACAGAATATTTTAATTAACACTTAACATTTTAAATGGTGTTAGCAATGTTAGTGTTCTTTTTTGGTTTAACAGGACCATGTCGGTTATTAAGAACTCTGTAATTAGTTTTGCTATTCTCATGTTTGGGTTTTAGGATTTGGATATTTGGCTTGCCAGAGTTTGTTGTACTTTTTTTCCTTTTATGGCGTTTTTCCACTGGATTTTCTTAGAAATTTTTAATGAGCTCTTTTTTTGTTGGCCTTCCAAAGGGTGTTTCTTTTATTCTCCCTTCATGAGAGGTTGTTCTCATGAGGCTCTTTGTTATTCAATAAAATTCTCTTGCTTCCAAAAAAAACAAAGGTAGGATATATCATTATCAAACTTGTTTCCTTTTGTCTTATTCATCATCAATCACTAAATTTTGTTACTCAAAATGTAGATGGCAAACTGGCTATTTATCGCATCTTCAATAGTAAGGATGCAAATAAGGTGAAGAATGCAAGATGATGTAATGAGGAAAGTTTCAATGCTAAGAGTGGCAAAGTCATTGATTTCAATACTGCACTCATTCCTTAAGTAAGGGCAATGAATCTCCTTGAACAAATATTGTTCATGTGCTCTTTATCGGTCATCTTTTATAATTCACCAATAAGTAAACTTAATGAAATAAATGTCATGTTATAAAACATAATATTAAATTTTTTAAATTAGAAATGGAATCACAACCCTCTCAAGAAAAAAGGGTTTGAAAGAGCTACTATACCTAAACTACATCTTCATAACAACTTATTCTCAAACACTTTGAATTAATATCAATTACAAATGATATTCATTTCAAAGGGATTTTTAGATTTTTTAATAATACGTATGCATTTAAATTAAATAACCAAAACTCCTCCTAAAAATATT